>NC_048420.1:18313190-18414060 GCF_013103735.1 Etheostoma cragini | reverse complement strand
ACACACACACACACACACACACACACACACACACACACACACACACACACACACAGGCTTGAGGCGGCTTGCTTATTGGCCGTGCTATCCTCAGCTTGTGCAGCTCTTGTGCAGTGAGATGAGGAGACAGTGGGTGCAGTGTGGAGGGACTGGCCTGACTCCAGTAACTCTCCAGAACATTCCATTGAGAGACCACTGGCTGACAGGCTGGATGGTTGCTGGTAGACACGCTATACAACAAACAGCAACAGCGGCTCTACATAATTCCTATAGAGAAAACAAAAAATCCACTGAAAGGAGATTAACCCACCTCATATTATTCCGGTGATCTCTGACAGTTATGCCTCATTTGGAACTACAAAAGGGTCTGCTAATGTTAAGGCTTGATTATGCTATAAGTGGAGAGGGGCCCTACTGATTCTATTACAATATTCAGGATAATTGTACAGGGATAAGTGTTCATTTTATGGTTCCCAAACATAAGCATTGTAATGACTGTTATGCTTGTATTAATGTTAAACCTCCTCCATCTAGTGGATTTTTACTATATTGACACAATTTGTGGAAATGCAAAACTTGTGGTACTGTATTTCTGACAGAAAAAGCAGTCAAACACAGCCACAAACAAAACACATAACTCGTATTTTCCACAAGTGCCAGCTGATGGCCAGACAGCATCTGATTAATCTCTAGTCAGCTTTTTATTTATTATTACATTTTTGTGCTTTTATATGCAAGCAATTCCTCCAAATCAGTTTGACAACTTAATGATATAGCAGCAGGGGTTAAACAAGGAATTGTTATGTGGACTTGGACTCAGCGGGATTCACAGCATACTGCAATAGTGACAGCAGTTACAGCTTTCTGACAAATGCAGATTCACAAAGCATTACAAAAAACTTTATGAGCAGTTTAAAGGGGCAATTTACTTCTAAGAATCACTTCATGTATGTAATGGCTGTAACAGACTTAACTAATCAACCAGAAAACCCTAAAAGACAAAGGCTCGCCCATTCATTTCTGGTTTGACTGACCTCTTCATGACTGACAGCATCTAACTGAATGGAGCTCCACGCCAACTGTTTCAAGTCTACACACATCAATCATGTCATTATGTGCTGAAACAACACAGAGTGGGTGGAGAGTGCCTGCAGTTATTTTAACCTGAAAGATAATGTGTCTTAATAGCTTAGCACTTTAGTAACCAGCATGTGAGTAACATTTGTTGAGTGTTCTGCGACAGAAACATCTATTTTAAGTTGACTGTAGAAATTCTGATGTTTTGTGGGTATTGTGAAGATTAGCAAGGAGGGTGAATCTATTTTATAGGTCAACAAGTTCACTGGTGGTTTCTAAGATTTATCTTTTGAATTTTTTGTTAAAAGGAATACTACTGTAATTTTGGGCATTTAACCTTTCAGGAGTTGAATGAGATGATCGATATCACTCTCATGTCAACATTAAATATGAAGGTACAGATAGCAGCTGGTTATCTTAGGTTATTGAACTAAGGTACTCCTTTAAGAAATAAAGGAAATGGCATAATTTCTGTATGTAACTAATTAAGTTATTTTCAGACACACATGCAATTACAAAGACATTAATAATGATAATAAAGCACTGGTAAACAGCAAACTGTGCAGTGTGGGTGGACAAGAACGCTCACAGCCATGACTGACTGTGTTTTAATGTGTTATTTTCTTGATACGTGGCAAAATGACATCAGTGTCATAGAGCTGTTAACCCTGCAGCACAGCTGCCGCAGCAACAGACGCCTGCTGCAGAAAACCATCGACAGATCAAACATTGACAGAAACTTAAGAGCAATTGTGTTGTACTTTTATTGATTCACCATGTATGTAGATGCGAAGATGTGTATGTGTTACAATGTGTATCTATTTGTGTTTGTCTGTATTTACTTTGTATCTGTTGGCAAGTGCGTGTGCATTACCCACAGCGGCATTGTGTTACAGACACAAGGTTTGAGGTGCACTGTGAATTCATAATGGCCATGTGATTAATGAGTAAATACACCAGTGACAACAGGAGTCCATACAAAATGATTGAACCCCACAGAGTTTGTTGTTGTTAATATAAAGCCTGTGTCTGTGTCTCAGTAAGTAACAGAGGATTTTATTCCCTCAGTGTCAGCCCTCTATTGACATACCTCCCACTGACGCTACCACAAACGCACTTACATTCACAGACACACATTTCCACTCCCTTCTCATTAACGCCTTCGCCCCTCAAACATCTGTCCCTGTCTGATGTCAGTTTAGCTGTGACCTGAATAACAATACATGGTGCAGTCTTGAGATACACACAGAGTCAGGTATTAAACAATAATTCTTTTATTTTTAAACTTGGACCTTATTTTCATAGGTTTGGCCAATGGTTCTAGTAATACTGAACTCAAAGTTATTGGCTAAGATCTGGAAATGTATGTAGGAAACATGATCACAGACCCCGAGGTTAGCCAAACCTTTTTGGAAGAGGAAACAAAGGCCAACAACTCAAAACTTTCTGGTTCAACCCTGGCCAACCATACTTGCTACTCACTGTTATTTTTCGCCACCAAAAAATTCCCCTTCTGACCTTGTTTTGGCAATGTGGCCATATTCCCAGGTCCAGATACATAAGTATTTTCTGGGCCTCTGACAATATCCCAAGGCTATACTTAATTGGGTGTCTGCATATACACATGTGTTCACACGCCAACAAAATTAAGCAAAAATAAAGTCCAATTAATATTTTCTGACTGTCTGTAAACAGCTCAAAAATTATGACCACCCTTGGGGACATGGGCAGATAAAAAAAATTACATCACACCAACCTTTTCGGCATAAATGTATGGAAATTATTAATTGGGCCAACAAATGTGTAAAACAACGTATGTAACCAACAACAGCTTTCATCAGTGATTCTCTGCAACTTCACTTTAAGATTTACATCAACATCCCACAGAGAAACCAACTCCTCAAATGTCTCTCTCCGTCTCTTTCTTTGAACCCAGAGGTTCACACACCCGTCACAGCTCTATCACTTCTTTTTCTGCTGAATCCTCTGCCTCCCACATTCTGTGGCAATACCAGGCCAATATTTCAGTCTCCTTTTAAATATTTCACATTCATTTGAACTAATTCACTCATTTTTAGCACTGGCATAAGCCACAATGCGCAGCAGAGCCCACACACCCGTGCAATACAAACACACACAAAATGAGGCATAAAGTTAATTAGACATGGAGCTGAGTAAGAGCCTCTTCCTGCTGTGACACAATCATCTTAGCAGCACCTCTCGGGGAGAGAGGGGTTGGGAGTATATGTGTTTGTTTCTTAATATACGTACTAACAAATAATACACCCACACACCGGCTTTTTATATATATATATATATATATATATATATATATATATATATATATATATACACACACACCTTCAAATGCATG
This sequence comes from Etheostoma cragini, assembly GCF_013103735.1. Classification (NCBI taxonomy): domain Eukaryota; kingdom Metazoa; phylum Chordata; class Actinopteri; order Perciformes; family Percidae; genus Etheostoma; species Etheostoma cragini. The sequence goes on along the minus strand of NC_048420.1, from coordinate 18,410,609 downwards.
CAGAAGCCGTAAAGATGAATCAGTATACACTCAGACAGATGTACATACACACACACAAAGAGATACAGTGATTCAGTATCTCAGTCTCAGTTCACTGCTATGAAACTACCTAAAACACAGCATTTAGACTTCATAAACGGCTCTCAGATGAATCATAAACATTGCAGTGAAAACATTCCAATGACTAACTCCCCTGACTTACTCTACCTCCTTCTCGCCAATCTGTTCCATCTTTCCTTAGATCAAGGTGAAGTTAGACCGCAGCAGGTTTGTCCAACATCGTCCTAGTAATATCTAAGCATGAACATGCACACACACACACAATCCTTCAGAAGTGTTGTCTAGTGATATTCCTTTGTTTACGCTGCTCTACCCAGCTGAGTGCAGCCTTAGCTCGGCCATGCTTTGAATTCAGAGCAGCTTCTTTACATCCACATACCCCACAACCCCTTTGTGTGTGTGTGTGTGTGTGTGTGTGTGTGTGTGTGTGTCTTCAATGATATATGTTATTCCTCTGAATATCTATAATTTCTTTTACCACAACCTTTTGCACACAACTATTTTTTGATTCACTACACATATTACTTCTGCATGTCACAAATAAACCTTTGAAATACACATATACTGTTCTACTACACTATTTTCTCATGTTTGTGTAATAGTTGCTGTGCCCAGCTGTTTAGGCAAATTACTTTTAAAAAAGGAAACCATATATTTGTGACCATTTTCTTGAACATCTCTGTTTCGGTAGAACTGAATAGGCTTGTAGCCACGTGGCAGAGCCTAACTGAGGCATTTGGAAAGTATTGAGCGGATGGACAAACACATTGTAAGACAAATTTGGATAACACAAGCCTTGTCTTTTAAATTCTTAGTAAATTGAATTCCAATAGCAAGCACATCTAGCACAGGTAAACACAAACACACACACATAGTGCTATCTTACTGAAAACAAAAGAAGCAGTATATGGTTTATGTAACTGCAGTATATAAAACACCCCTGAGAAATAAAAAAAGAATAAAGAAAACACCTTATGAGACATCAGTTTCTATTTCCTGAGACATTTCTGCCAGTAAATCTCTCTAACTCCTACTTTATTCTTTTCTGCTAAAACTTCCTACGTAAAACTACATGTTTTTTTTATTTTATTTCATACCAACCATTTTGACACGTTCAGACGGTCAGGGAGAACACAGATTATAATGTAGGAAAAAAAAACACTTGTCCTGTTCTTGTGTGAGGAGAAAAATGGAAGAAAACAAATGAAGCAACAGGGGAGGGGCTCAGGAGGGAGATGCCCAAATGTTTGTTTATGCCTAATTGGGTCACAGATGAGCCAGCGGCCATCTCAGATAAGTCTATCCAGAAGGAAGAAGACGAGCATGAAGGGAGGGAAGGCGATGGGGAATAGTTGCAGAGGAGAAAAGGTGATCAATTGTGATGTTTGAAAGAAGAATAGATGGAGAAAGTAAAGAAAAAGAAAGTAAGTAAGGGTGTGGGAAATAATATCGAGGGTGTGTAGAAGAGGGAGATGAAAGAGTGAGAAATTAAGGGAGAGGTAATAATGCCTCAGGGAAAGTGATATCAAGTAATTAAACAACAAGACTTGTGCAGCATGTGTGACCTACACTACAAAAGTCCTTAAACCCCGCTGATCACATTCAAAACAACACATTGACTCTAATTAGAGCAACATATTGGAGCTAATGTTCTAACTGAACTTGCCTAGTGGGCTCATAAAAGGTGCAGAAGTTATATACAAGCATACATAAAAGGGCATATCCAACAAATATGCAAATATGTTGCAATGCGTTGCTAGTGAATCGCCCACATACGAATGCTGAGATCAAAGTCGGTGACTAAATGGACAAAAAATGTTGACCAAGGAATTTTAAAAATGCATAGAGTGTAACACATGAGCTGAATTCATGCAGATACAGTTTGTACTGAAAACAAGACAACACTCATTGTTCTGTACAGTAAATCCAAGTTGTGGGAATGTTTTGCTCTCAACATGACCTCCTCAAATCAGTGCTGATGACCGTCAGTTTGTGGCACGATCAGAAAGGCGTCCTCCTGTCTCAATGATGCTAGTTTGAAACAAACCATGTGAGCAAATAATTAGTTTATATAAAGTAGGAACAGAAACAGGCACAGCAGCAGGTTATGGCCAAATCTTTTTAACCCCTGATGATTTAGTTAGAGTTAGATCATGATGGTTGGATGTCCTCTAGGTTTTCTGTTTTGCTATCACTTAATGTGTATTGTTTTAACCTTCTAATTATTAATCCTTTTGGCAAAGAAATTGAAAAAATATCAGCAACAATTGTTTGACAAATTTCTACTGTATGGTCTATGTATTTTAGTATGTTTTATGTTTAGTATCTTATGTTTAAGTCTATGTTTCACTTGTTTGAAAGACAAATTTCTCTTCAGGGACAATAAATTTAAAGTTGAAGTTGAGACCAAAGAAAGTAAGTGTAACCTTCATTTGGCTAACAAAACATAATTCATATTTTAGTTAGTAGAAAATCTGAAAAAACAGATCAGTTACGCTTATTATGTGGCAACGTTGGCTGAAAGTGACATAGAAAAACAGGAAAGTCAAGGATTCAGGTTTTGGGTGATGTCTAGACTAACTATCCTACCTCTGTAACAAACGCTATCATCACTATTCCTTCTTCCACCTCCATCATTTCATCAGAGAGAAATTCATTACATTCCTCTCCAGTTGTCCATCATCCACTCTCTCCTGGCATGAGTGACTTGTCTTGCTTTTTTAGTTTTTACACGTTAGTAAAAATTACAGTTCATTTTCACTCTTTTCAACTCAGCTTTCAATTTCCTGTGGGCGGCTGACGTCTGCTGGCATTGAAGGGGGATGATGTGAGGTAACTGATGTTGGCGTTTTCTGGGTTTGGGGGGGGGCGGACTGGGTTGGGGTGCTCTGTACAGGAACCCTCAAGCTTTTGGGTAAAGGTACAGAGAAGAGCGGGAGATGAAGTCCCTTCAGCTCCCGCCTCAGAAGCTGACATCTGAAAGATTAGTGGTTAATTTAGTCCGACGAGTTGACTGGCATGCAGGAAACAGCCCTCGAGCCAATCACAGTTTTGTTTGGTCTGAAAACAAGAGCAGAACTACAACAGCCTCTAGGGAGAGCTCACTGAATGAAACTAGACTGTAGCCAAAAGCAGCACAAACACTTCCTGACTCCACAGTTTGTCATCCCTCTCGCACATCTGGAAAAGCTAGATAAGGGATATGTAATGAAAACAAAGTGGTGATTGACACCTTGTGCGCTATGTGCACATTTAAAGCCATCTGAATTTACATTCTCAGGTGCAGATGGATGCACAAAAAGGTTGAGAGAAGCGGGGAAGTAATGGCGATACAGTATGTGACACTTGAAAACTGAATGAAAGAGGAGAGGAAAAACAGACAGAGAGGAAAAGGGATTTGCATGGAGAATTTTTAAAATGTCACGCCTCAGTAGGTCCATAAACACCCTTCTCTGACCTTGCCCCACACACACACACAATTTCTCTGGAGGGGACAGAGAAAGACAAGGTCTGACCACACACACACTGACCTCTTCACAAACACGACAGCTTTCCCCTTTGATAGCTCCATCAAAGAGAACTTTCTGCTTTTGAAAAGACATGTAAATAACCCTTCATTAGCATCAAACCGGTCATGGAAATCACATCAACGACACAGGTGACTTAGGTGTTCTTGGAGCAAGATCATGACATTGAAATTGCTTTCCAATTGCTTTGTTTGGTCTACTTATGTTGTACACCAAAAACAATCAAATATTTTGAAATTTTATAGTCAATCCATTTTTTTAGGAATAGTTGGACATGGAGAATGTGCCTATGTCCTTTCTTTGCTAAGAGTAAGATGAGGAGATTGATACAACTGCCATGTCTAAAAATTAATATACAGTACCTCCAGCAACCGGTAGGCTAATCTTAACATAAAATATAAAAAACGGGGTTAATAACTAGCATGGACCTGTCCAAAGATAACACAATCTGCCTTTATAGTTTTTTTTAGAGATGGAACATAAATTATAGCATCAGATTTTGTTGTCTTTGAGCTTTTTCATCGTTCCCTCGTATTCGTACTAAGCTAAAAGTGACATATTTAGCACACAGATATGAAGAGTGGTGTTAATATTCTTATCTCCCCTTTGGCAAGAAAGTACCTAAATAATAATAATTAAAAAAAAACATATTTTCCAAAACGTCTATTTTTTTTTAAATGTCTTTCTTTCTCTTTAGAGTTTATAAAATATAATGCTTTGCTGACCAAGAGGGCGGCTGAAGTAAACACTATGCATTGCGTTTATGATTTACTATATTGATGCACACAAGGTTGGCCTTGTGCCTTGCATTTAAGTATTATGGCAAAGAATATGTAAAATGTGTGTGCCCTCTGTACTTTGTGTGCAGTTTCATTTATCTTCTAAAAAAAATATCAATACAAAAATAAAAATATTTAAAAAAAAAATAGAAAATGAAAGTTGTCCATTTCAATGAATGGCTGAAAACCAGTATTCAGTTGTTATGTCTCTGCCCTTGGCAAAGTTATCACAGGCACAACTCTAATGGGTTTGTTTTAATTGTATCCACTGTGCTTCAGAGGTTGCCGCGCCTGGCATTCACATGATGAATGAGGGTAAAAATGAGCATTCTTATGTTGCAGTGAGGTTGCAAGGGACAGGAGACCTCTGAGCATCATGACCTAGAGCCTGTGTGTGTGCGAGTGTGTGTGTGTGTGTGTGTGTTTGTGTGCGTGCGTGCGAGTGTGTGAGAGAGACACAGATAAAGAGACTTCATTGCAGAAAAAACATACAAACCAGAAAACGAATATTTGACTTCATAGTTTTTGTCGAGTTGGCTGTTCTATTTGCCTCCGATTTGCTTTTTTTATATTAACATGGCAATAATAACCTCCATTCTCTATTTTTGTGAGGTGCTGCATCAATCAAAGCTTTGTTGCAAATGACCAATTCTAATCAAGAGCTACCTATGACTTAAAGAGGATCTTCACGATTGAACCCAGACCTCATTAGATATGTATACACATATATGGTTCCCTGGATGAGTGCCAAAGAATGAAGCGGGGAGGGGGGGGGGGGGGGGGGGGGGGGGGGGGGGGGGGGGGAGCAGCAAAGTTCTGTTTTTCCTCTACAACTTTGACAACGTGCACGCACGCACTTCTGAGAGCACTGCTAATCATTTAATCACTTTTACAAACTCAGTTTACTTGGCACTTATACTCTGGCGCTGTCATCATTAGCACCACCTGCTGAAGAGAAGAGTCTGCCTTTCCATTAGCCGGCAGCCACACTGCAGTGCAATTGAAGACTGAAGGGTTAAGCGTATCCGGTTGGGATGCTAGCTGACGGAGGCAGAGAGAAAGGCAACATTAAGGATGAACTAGTGCAATCAGCCCAAGGCAGAGCAGAGGCTGAGCAGGGTTCAGTGAATTAGCAATATATTTTCCCAGCATAGATCAATGGAGCATTACCGTAAGACAGAAAGGGAGATGGAAAGAGGGAGGGATGGTATAAGAGAGGGAGAAAAAAGACAAAGAGAGAGAGAGAGAGAGAGAGAGACAGTAACAAAATAATAATTTGTCTCTGCCTCAAGCATGCTTCCTCTCTCTTTCACTTTCAAATCCAACCAGTGATATTTTCAAAAACAGCACCAGGATGGCTAGTTTCCAGCCAATAATAACGGAGCAAAACCATTTCAATACAAACGAAGGCCTGATTATAGGCATAATCAATAATGACTGTGGCCAATGGCACTATTTTACACCCACGGCCAACTAGCCCACACACATCACACCAAACAGTTGCAGCATAATTTTTCAATAAAATCCGGATATTTTGTGTCACCATAACTGCAACCAAAAGCCTCTAAGGATGATATTGCTGTCTTTTGGCTGAGCTGGACACCAGTGTGGTGGCATACAGTTCAATAGAGTGCTGATATAACATCTTGAAATGCACAAGAGTTTGGCCACAATGGTTCACCAGAGGCAACTTATCATTAGGTCAAGATGCTCCTCTCCCTTACAGTTTCCCTTCATCATTTCAGAAAGAAATAAGCCCTTCGCTGACTTTCCCACACATTAAAATTGCCAAAGCTAGATAATCCAATACACTGGATTCTCATTTTTATTACATGAGTAAAATAATAATACAAGTGGCTTCATTCAGTATTATTGCATTATTCAAACAAGCAAGCCCAGTTGATCTAAATGTCAAGAAAAAAAGAAAGAACAGCTGCGGTAAGACACTAGATCCACAGCTTTAACCCGTCCTGTAGCTCTTCCTGACCTCTGAATGAAGATAATCTTTCTATAGCGATCAATAAAGGCCCACATGTTTAATCATCATTGCATTAACCTAAGCAGGAATCTGGCAGTAAGGGCACTCTCATGGGAAGTTGCATTTTATCGTACACTAACGTTGTTACTCCCCCTTGCTCATCTGCTGCAGTGGCTCTGTACTAAACCAATAGCTGCAACACCGAGAAACAGAGACTCGTTACCTAATTCATTCTCTCTTTTTGTGACTCCGTCGCTTTCACTAAACGGCTCTCCGTTACACACAGAACTGCTAATGAGTGCACACATGCACTAAACCTCTACCAAACCAATGGACCTTGTTGACCACATACAGAAACTTAGCCTACACAGAAAAAAGGTCCATGCCCCGTGGAGTATGGATTGCATTCAAGGGAGCATGCCTCAATTGATCACGGTACGTTTATTGGCTCCATGGATTCCCTTGAGTTCATGAGGCTCCAGAGGAGAAGGAAGAAGTGCAGAGACTGAATATAGATTCACTCTTCCACTGTCTGCTGAGCAGGCCTGGCTGCTCCATCAGCCTATACCCTATTAGAGGCCTTGATAGAGTGTGACAGAGTGTGCACAAGTGCTTGCATGTGCATAGTAAGTAAGCAGAAGCTGTGTGCTTGTTGGAAAAGGGAGTGTAATGCACTGCACAAAGAAAATATTAAATCAACTTGCAATTGCCTTTGTGTATCTAAATTATTCAAATGCCATCCACATTTTCTCTACTCCTCTTGTTGTTATTGAGAAATCAATACACTATTTTACCTAAATCTACCCCCTTTGCATCATGAAAAGAAAAGAGTGGATTCCACTTACATTTTTGACTGTGAGTGGTTGTGAATTACAAGTTTGTATGGCTTTCCCTATGTCTCCTGGCCTGTGTGTGTTTGTGTGGGTGCTCTTCAGCCGGGACATGGCTTTACAGTTGTTACCAGGCACACACAGGGGGCTAAAATTCTCATGTAGCTCTTATGACGCCATTTTGATGCTAACAAGCCATCACCTGCCGTTAGCGTTCCATTGTCATTCATTGTAGTGTCACATTTACAGTGAATAACTTTACATGTAAAGCGTTTAAAGACTAATTTTACATTGTTTATTTCTAAAGAAACACGACAATGTATAGAAGGCTCCATTACCTTGTACTTCACGTTATGGCTCTGTAGCAGAAATCTTTGTAAAAATAGGCTAATGTTAGAGATTTTACAGTACCCAACAGCTAACGATTGTGTCATAACCACACGACGTATTGTTGCATAGTAGAGGAATTACACAACAGTACAGGATAAGCTCACAGGCAGTTTTGACTTACTTTAGCTGTTTAGGTTCTGTTTTCGGTTCAAGTTCATTTGACGGCTGCGCAGTAACGCACAGCACTCAGCGGAAACATGCTTTTAATAACCTTCGCTGGTTTCTGTCTAGAGCAATGGGATCTGTTGGTATATTTCTTTAACTGTCTAAGAGCACACCTGACTTGCATTTTCCCTCAAGCTCAGTATAAGAAACCTTGCTCTCCACTCACTCATCGCCAGTTTGTTTTCACTCTCTATGCGCTAACTCTTCAGTCTTAAACTCCAGTGAAGAATCTGCTTTTGACCCATTGTTGTGCCTCTGCTGAAAATAACCTCACCTGTGTCTCTTCCATGAGACTGAGTCTGAATCTGCTTTTGGGGTCCAAACTAGAAGCGAATCGTTACATGAATGTAACCAAAACGGTTCACACACACCTGATCACATTACATGCTTATGGGTAGAAAGGCAAGGGAGATGGGGGATCAGCAGCAAAATAAACAACAGCGGAGCATTATAAAATGATCTAATAATAAAATTAAAAGAGGCAGAAATAGTGTATCTCTTTTCCTAAAGGGTAGAAAACAGAAATAGATAGTGGAAGTCGAGACAAAGAGACGGAAAAGAGGGAAGCATGTGAAGACTCATCTTACAGTAAGGGAGGGAAGGTCACTACATGGAGACAGAGTGCTCTGATTACTGGCACCCATGGACAGAGAGACAGAGTGAGAGGGATAACCGGTGGACAGCTGGAAACAGAAGCAGGGCTGAGCGCACACAGGACACTGCTGGCTGGGCAAACAGTAAGAAACATGAGCATGGGTGTGTGTCACTACATGCATCTTGTCTTGAGAGAACGATCAAGTGAAAGAAAGAGCAGCAGCAAAAACAGGAAAAGAGAAAGAGTGTTAAGGGGCACACGAGGGGTGTGTCCGTATGAGTGTAATTCTGTGCTTGGCACTGGGTGAAAGGCTGGGAGTGATACTGAATGCCATTACAGGACTGTTAGAGGTCATTATAGTAGATGCCAACAGCAAGCTAATAGTAGAAATGGTATAAACATATACCTGAAGGCAATAAATACACCAGGTTGAAGATGAATGACTCTAAGAAGAGTGACAGAGTGTGAGGTACAGTGTGGAGGAGTACATCTTATATCCTTTTTTATTTTTAGCCATGCTCCAAACCAAAATATCCCTTAGCTTTATTGTTATGACATTTTATACAGAAATTTGTGGTCCCCACCTGATGATTCCATGTGACTTTGATGATCCCCTGACTTTTTATCAGGCTCCACTAGTTGAACAATTTGAAAACCTCAACATCTATTGGATTGAATGGTTCCGACATTCATGGTTCCCAGATGATGTATCCCAATGACTATAGTGGTACCCTGACTTCTCCTCTAGCAACATACTTTAATCAGCCTTGACTGTACTTTGTGTTTAGTGCTAATTAGCAAATGTCAGCATGCTAACATACTAAACTAAACATCAGTGGGTCAGCATGGCCACTTTAAGCATGTTAATGTTGATGTTAGCATTTAGCTCAAAGCACCATTGTGCCGCACAGAGCTGCCAGCATGGCCATAGACTGTAGACCCATTTGATTCATTTGAATCATTTAAAGGATATAGCAGTGGATTAGAATGAGTTAGGGCCTGCAATGAAGGAGCTCACTGTGCAGAGTTTTTAATCGAGAGAGACTTTTAGGTAGAGCAGGCGGATGCAACATAAAGCCTATTTTTCACACGACGCGCAGACCTGACAAACTGTGTATATCCGGCACAGTGCCATTTGGAGGAAGACTGTTTTGCAGTGTGCTGTAGGTGAGTGTTCAGTCTGACAAGGAAGTGCAGCAGGCCATACATCATACACTCTGAGGTGCAACTGTGGTTTGCAGGGTTTTTGTCTATTGTGCAGTTTCAGAGAGACTACAGCGCAGACGACATTTTGAGAGCAACTAAGGGGTAATTTCGACTCATTCCCTCTTTCTCTCTCGACTAGTTTCTCATTCATCAAAGGTGATGAGGAGTGAGACAGGCGAGAGGTACAGAGCGATCCCAGCGCAGCTATCATTAAATAAGAGTTCAACACCAGACCTCATGAGTAATTCATGATCTTCTACACATTCTTCATTTGTTAGGTAGCAGAATAAAAGCCCTTATCTGGGGCACACATACCAAATAATCTACTGTTGGGTTTGGCAACAGTGACGCACACAAAAACACACTTGTGCACGCACTTTCCAACTTGTGATGAGTGGATTACATTTCAATAGAAGCAACAAAACAGGTGAGGCTCCTTAAAAACGTAATTATTATTCTGTCTCTCTATGCACTTTAGTAAAACTACAAGAAAAAATAAATTTGATAAGGATTTTATAATTTATGAGGTCCCCCTTTACAGTTTAGGCAGTGGTTTACGCCCTTTTTCCAAGCAGCAGTATTGGACGAAGAGGTGTTGGCTGAGCAGCACAGCGGAAGGAGCACAGTAGGTCCGATTTCAAAACCTCTCTGACATTCAAGAAGTTAAAGCTTTAGCACGTAACTTTTACCCACATCCGTTACAGTCAAGCCATTGCCAAATTAGTTGTTACAAAGCTAATTACAGTAAGACTATCAGCTCCACACAACTTTCTCTGTATTTCTCAGTATGACTAAACTATGAAGTTTGTGTTATCAGGTGACTTTCCCGAGTAAAAGGTCTAGTGAAGACAATTACTTCTTCTGAAGAGTCCATCCATCCATCTGTTGTTTTTCATCCTCTGCGTACTCCTTGGCTTCTAGCAACTGCTTAGAGGAGGGGTTGGGGCTGCACATAGTCACGTAAGGCTTGTATCAAGTGGATGCACCGACAGTTTTGTTGTCATTACTTAGAATTCCTCATGGAAGCGTCAAAAACTACGCACTATAGCTTTAAGAGAACATGTGCTGCTAAAACAGGTGCCTTTCCCAAACTGCTCACATATTAATTAAACTCCTTTATCACCAGTATGATAAGTACTCCTCAGATAATAGCATGAAAGACAGGTCAGATTCCAACAAAGTCTGAACAATCTGTTATCTAATACAAATGCTATTTCATAATACTTTAGGTGACGTTAAAGTGGAACACAGAAGGCTTCCTGGACTGTCCCAAATGGAACATCAGAAACATGCCTGCCCAAAAACCTCAATCAAGACATCCGTAATAGAAAAATAGATATGTGCCTCACAGAAAAAACACATTCATTATACAAGCCGTGCTGTAAATGCTCCAATAAAGGACAACATATGGGTAAAATAATTAAGCAATACACATGGAGGGTTATGAAATAGTTTGCATTACAAAATCCTGGTTGCTTAGACGGGTTCTCATCCAAATCCCAGTTTAACCCCAATACCCCCTGCGTTATTAAAAACCAGGGTAGATCATTCTAACGCTGACAGTGCAGCATATATTAGTGAGTCCTTTGAACCTTCTAGTGCTCGGATTATCAATATGTATCAGTCATTCATCTCAAGACCAACCAATCGGAGTGCTTCACGCTACATCAAAGAGAGTTATTAAAAAGCCTTTTCATCTTACTGCAAACTTACTACACAATATTTTTTGACCTAATTTTACAGCATGTATCTCCGGCAATGTAGGGGTAATGTGAGAAAGTGCTTAAAAAATCTTCAGAATGTGTTTGGGAAAACCTAATTGAAGCAAAATCTGGTCTGAGTGCTGTGTGTCTGTAAGTAATGATTTGGCTGCTGGCTTCTTCTCCACATTAATGGGTTGAACTTCTAAAACAGTTTCTGCATATCTTTCTTGTAAGGTTGAGAATTTTTTTTTAACGTAATTCAAAAAGTTAATTATCCAATTGTGCCTTCCACTTTCCCCCTACATCTATTATCCCTTTCTCAAAGATCAGGAAACCAAGAAGAGAAATCACTAATCTCTCATCTTCTTTGCCTCCGTAATCTTTAAACCATAGACTTTTACAGTGTGGGGTGAGGTCAAGGTCAAAGAGATGCTATCAAAAACCAGTAAACAGAAATCCAGGCCACTGAGCAGAGGTTTAGCTCCTTAACTGCATAAGGAATGCGAAATGTCTTCCTCCACATCTCTCTCTTTCTCTCTCCCAACTGCACTGTCAAAGTTTTTACGCTCCAGTTGGCCTGGACAAAAGCGAGCAAGGTCGCCAGAGGCTTTTCCTGCTATGATCGCTGTGGTGTTAGCCGGGGTTGATCAAGGGCCCATTAGGACACAGAATGGGCAACCATTAAGAGGACATCCACACTAGTGAAAGAGCCCCCAGGCCAAACGGCCTTCCTTAAGAAACCTGATAGGTGCTTGACAGACTGGAGCTGCCCACTCAGTATATCCCGCAGTTTTAAAGAGAAAACAAAGCATGAGCTGAGATAATTGAGAAATGAGGAGCTGGTAGTGAAAAATGCATGCTTTTCCCGTGTGAAACTCGTGATTCTCAAAAGCAGTGCAGTCAGCAAGTGGTACAGAGCAACCTTTTCCAAACCTCCGACACCCAAACAGGCAGAATAAACAACTGTTCATAGTGTGAGGTCTATTAAATGATGAACTAAATGTTCCTGTTATATTCAATTATTTTAAACAACACTTGTAAATTGCTGCGTGGGGGCTGAAATCTAACGTAGGCCAGACAGAAATAGTGGTGTAAAGAATACCAAAAAACACCTTAAGTGGGACTTTTACATCCTCTGCACAGGTAGCCAACTGCTGGGTGGAGTGTGTATGAGATTGAAAAGTATTGGACGCAGGCCACCAGAAGGACATAAGATAGAGGGGGACTTTGAGTCTGGCCCAGCCGGAGTCATTACAGCCAATGAAATTTTCAAGCTCCAAGCCTGAAACTAACAATTATTTTACATCCGCACCAATCATGACAATCAGCTATCAAAAATGAATCATCACTTTGAACTGATGTGAAAAGAACACAATGACAAAAAAGCAACATCACAAAATGTTCTGCAAATCTGCACAAACCAGATCAATCTGGAAAGAACAGAACACCCAGCGCCTGATAAAATGGACACTATTAAAAATTCTGCAATACCCATTTCCTGTTACCCATACCCATACAGTTTCCATAAACCTACAGTGTGCACGTGAAAATGTGCCCGAATATGACCCAAATTAGTCAAGAAAATCACGCTGGGTCAGGCTGCATACATCCTTTCAGAATTTAATTTCCTCACAAGCTCACAAACCAGATATTACCCATCGCAGCTCCTCCTCTTCTGTAAAACCAGAAACCTAAATTATATTTACTTATGTCAACATGGTTTCTGTATTTATTTTAATTCTAAAAACAAAAAATCATGCAAAAATGTTCAAATCTCCAATCTCCCATTGGTGTTTTGTCCTGCATGTTATTACATTTGGCTTTGGTTACCCTTCTGCTCTGGACTATTTCTGGTAAAAAATGCTAATACTCGTACTGTCATATCAGTGTGACACAGATCCCCTACTGTAACTGCACAGCTCCCTTAATAAATTTTACCTGGATTAAACAGCTCTTCAAAGCATTTCATATAAATTGAGCTTATGCCTGCCAAGACTTTCCACTAGTCGTTATTTGCTTCCTGTGATCTGTGAGCTACTATTGCCTCCAAAGTCCTTAAGAAGATCAGTCGCAATGATTTTTAAATCATCACTTCTTTCACATATGTCTGTAATAAGTGAATACAGTGAGTATTACAGTATTAGCTGCACTATATGACTAGATTTTATGAGTGCATGGAAAGACGTTTTGGTAGAAACCCAGTAGAGGCCTAACTGTTAATACAGATATTCATTAATCCTTTGCACAAACTTTTGTATTCTTACTATTGTGCAAAGTCTGGCAGCCGGGGCCAAAATTCTGCAGTACTTTCCCAAAAATGTTTTAATTAATTAAATAATTGCAATAACAACTAAGAATTTGACGTAACCTGACCAGCTGAAACCCGGCCTCAAAAAATCTAAGGTGTAATCCCAAAATGACATATCATGCATCAACACCTACCCTTACCTGTCTGATACAAAATTTGAAGCTACAGACAGCCAGCAGCAGGGTAAGCTTAGCTCAGAACAGGGATTGGAAATGGTGAACAAAATCAACCTACCAGCACCTCTAAAGCTTTTAACTACAATGCAAGATCTTGTTTGTTTTTCATCAGTACAAAAAAGAAAGTGTAAAAATTATAATTCGGGACTGGAGTCTCTTCAGGTTGCCTCGCCTAACCCAAAAACCGAACCCTAACCCTCACATGAGATTTTGTTGCTTTTTTTTAAATTTATTTTATTTTATTTTTTTATTTCAAACTTAACTACAAAGTTTTGGAAAATAGGATGACAACGGGCCAGCTGCCTCTATACAAGAGGACTTTTCAAACCTCATGGGATGGGACACATGGTGTCAGAGAAGGAATGCATGGATTAACAAGTGAGAGCAAAGAAGGGATTGTTCATCACTGTTTTCGAGTATGCATATGTGCATCCATGTGCATGTAACCAACACAATAGCGTGTGAAACAATTGTGTGTAACACCACAGACAAAGCTGTGCTGTCAAAAAAAGTTTGCCTTCATGGAAAAGCAGGGGTCTGTTGATGAATTATGCATACCAGAGCTAAGAAATATTGTAGGAGCCTTGCACTGAAGTGTAGGAGGACTTTGTAAAGTACAGTCTGAAATAAAAAGTGAGAGAGCAGGAGGAGGACAAGATGTTGGGAGAAAAGCAACGGGGTTGTGAGGTGTGAGTTAGAGACAGAGTGAGAATAGTTATTAGAAGTTGAAAAACCGGTGAACACCCATTCCACATTGTGTGACTTCCCATAGGTAAAGCCAGGGTGTGGCAGAAATGCCACCGGGCATTTTCCTTCTCTGATCATGTTTCTGTATGACAAACACTGTTAAAGGGATCCAGAGCTTGTACAACACAAAGCTGTTGAGACCTTGATTGCCTCATGAGGTGGTGTCACTGTTTTTTTGCCAGAGCGTAAACAACTGTAAACAACAAGCTTTTGTCACATTGAATGCCCTCAGACTGGACAGATATATTATATTTTTGAGAAATGGAGAATTGAAACTGACAAGAAACTCCAACTGAAACAGCAGCATGTAGGAAGCGGGAGGCTATAAATATGACTCAAGTTTTCAAACAGAGAGCAGCGGTTGAGAGAACAATGAAGGGATGAAGATTTAACCACAAACATTTAATGAGAAATGACAAGCAGGTCGCAACTGGCTTGCATTTGACCAAGGATACACCATTTCTCAACACTAAGGAATGAAAGCTGTGGTAGTCTGGGGAGCTGCAGTAGAAGACTCTCGGCCAACACTGAGCACTCCTCCAAGTTAACGTTACAGCCAAAGAAATCACTCCCATCAGTTGAAGTGAAGTTAAAATGGATTTCGAGACTCTCATAGTTGCAGCTAAAACAATAATGAAAAACCCAAACCTAACAAATGATTCCTTGGCCAAAGTATCATATGTCCAGCAGAATTCATGGAATTCAGATGTTAGGATATCTGGCAAAAAATAAATAACATGGCTTGGCAAAATAAAACTGTGGTCTGGATGTAATAGCACGATACAAATTGACTCTGAAGTCACCATTGATGAAGTTTTTAAAATGTATTCAGTTATATTCCTTTAACTCCTGTGACCGTATTAAACTCTTTGAGGTTCTGCAACCACTTTGATTGACATCAAATATATTTTGGTTTTAACCAAAGAATTTAAAAAAAATAAAAAAGTAGACTAAATTTACAATCAATTATAGGTTTTCCCTTCCCAATTTTAAGGTGATAAACAATTTAGAAGACAAAACACAACCAAACAAAAGTTTTGTTTGCGTTTTAACTTGGATTTTTGGAAAGGGTTATCTATTACACATCCAAAAATTCATGGAGCAACATTAGTATTTATATAGAGTCGTGTTTCTGGCCACCTGAAGAACTCTCCTGTTAGCTCCGGTCTGATCTCACCAACTACTGTATGTTCACCAGCTATGGCTGCTAACGTTGTCTATCTTTTGGTGCTGAGCAGGTAGTGTACAATGGATTCACATACACATTTTTCTTTGTTGAACAGAGCCTCCTGCTACAGCTGAAAACAATGCTGAAGAGTGCGGCAAGAGTGAACCAAAACACTGAAGCTGTGTGTCGTAACACCCAAACAAGATGCTAAAATGCTACATAGAGCTATGTGTGAGGAATTGCAGAGCAGGGTGATGGTTCTCTTTGGGTTCATCACTATGAGTAACCCCTTTCACTTTACACACCATCATTTGATCCATTGTTGATAACCGTAGCTTTAAAGAAAAACAATCAATCGATCAGCTACAAATCAGCTACATTGGCCAGTGAGACAACAGGTGAATGTCATGCCTCCCGTTCAACCTTTGCTGTACTGTTGGAGCACTCTGTGACTTGATTAATATTTTTGACCAGACTTCACAAAAGCACAGTGGAAGCAAGAAAGACTCATGTGTGGGATTGAAAAAATACGAGCTGGAGAAGAGGAAAACGAACGGAGGACGGAGTGTACAAGTGCCAAAGAGTCACAAGCCTGCCTCTCAATTCCAAGTATTCTAAACAGAGACGGCAGAGGGTGGCCACACAAACCACACACACACACACACACTCAGACCACAGCATCTTCAGAGGTACAATTTCACAGGCCCTAATTACAGTGGACTGCAGCGTTTCTTATTTGGTTTGCCAAAATCTCAAATCGCACACACTCTCGTCTAGCGTTTACAGACCCACACAACACACACAACTGTGCTTGCATGCACGTAACCTAGTAATTCAAAAATGTATATGTGCAGAACTAGTAACTACACAGCAATGGGGGGGCTTTTTTATGTCTGCCAGCAGATAACAATGACACTGTTTTCCTTTCCCTTGCTGATTCAGGTTTCACACACACCACACTGAAATCAGAATTATTATACTGTATTTACATGCACATGACAGCATAGAAGTCTGCAAATTACATATGCATGGAAGCATTTCTAAAGTATTTCCATGCCGCAACATTCTTGCAGTTGTGTTTTGTCTGATTAGTATGCTGCATTCATCCTGAACAGGTTTTAATGTCTGATTGCTCGCTCTTTCAACAACCTTGAGTTCCTTCAACTAGGGGCATTAATAATGACCCATTGGTTTTCAACACCAGCCCTTATGCGCCAAGGCCATTTTAGACAAACAGGGCATTAGAGCATTGTGCCATTACACATCCTTCATGTCACTTCAATCCCCCCCCTCCCATCCTGCCCATCTCTGTTCAACCCCAGTTCCCCCTCACCTGAGAACTTTGGATTTTCTGTGGTACGTTTTGTATCTCCTAAGTATCCCTCTCTTTCTTCCTCCCCTCTTTTTTTTTTCACACTCTTGCTCATTTACATTCACTGTACAATGCACGTTTCTCTTCCCTTTCTAAGAGAATTCTCTAAAGTAAGGGAAACTAGGCCATTAGGCTGCAGCACAGCTTCTCCCTTGCTTCAAGTATCCCCTTTCTTCTAATTCCCTTTTTCTCAACTCTCTTTTTCTTAGACTTTGTCACCCTCCCGCTTGCCCCATTTCATTCTCGCTTTTTCCGTCAGTTGCCTGCAGTATCCATCGCTGTTTTTCACAATTTTTTGTAATTTTTATTACATGACATTCTCCTTTTCTTCATTTCTCTCTTGCTGCTCCTATTGCCTTGGGTACCACTGTGTCCTACCTCCAACTTGTCTCTTTGCTACTTCATTCTGTTTTCTCTCCTATCATCCATATCCATGCACACGCACACACTCAAACTTACACACCCAATTCGATAGACCCAAAAAATATTTCCAGGCACCTTCTGTTCCTATTCAGATTTCTTTTTCCTTATGGCACATTTTAATGGGATTTCTGGGTGCCATTTACCAATTATTCTATACTTTAAAATAGTAAAATTGCGTTAATAGACATGGCAGGGGCAAAGGTATTTAAACCTAATCCGTTTTAAAAAATGATTCTGCTAATAACCTTGGAGGTATTATCATTGTTTCATAAAGCCAAAAGAGTGTGCATTCGGCAGCCATTCAGCAGTGCAGGAAAAAGACATAGAAGGAAAGCTTTTCAATGCTTTAGACTGCTGTTTGATAGTGAGGGGCACAGTAATGTGGTTTAAAACAATCAGTCTAAATGGGAAAATGTGTCTTTATCCAACATGGGTTGAACAAAGGTTGAAGACTACTTTGTTTTGATGAATAGGCATCTTTGTTGGGGATGATTCAGGATAACCCAGAGACCCACTAAGAACAAATTTCAATAGAACTTTATTCAACCAGGGAAATATGCACTATGAAGCCCACTGAAAGCCTGATCTTTGGCTTATAGAGTAACTTGGATGCTGTTTCTAGAAAGAGATGTTGCTACAGAATATTTTTTAATTTTCAATGCTGTGAGGACCACAAAAACATTCCATCCCCACTTTTGGGTTGCAGTGAAGGCAGACATCTCAGCTTTAAAATAATTCAAAACCTTGGCAAAAAAAACAAAAGTAAAAAACTACCAGCAGGTCCATGACTAAATATCAAAGGTATAGAAAATAAAAATGCTTTGGGTGATATGGGTGAAGCAACTCTTTCATTGTTAAATTGTTCAGCAGTAATGTGTAAGGAACTAGAGTGGCAGATTGAATTGACTGATGATCAACGATTAACCTACTGTATGATCTGATGTGATAAGAAGTGTGGTGTGGTTAGTAGACCAATGTCTTACTGTCTGAAAGATAATAAAATACAATCAGGCCAGTTTGAGTAATAGATCAATATGTTTCAAAGTGCTCATATTATCCTAATTTTCAGGTTCATAATTGTATTAAGAGGTTGCACAAAAATAGGTGGATGTAGTTTCATTTTCAAATAACAGTTTTAGCTACCAAGCAAGGCATCAAACTTGTGTCCCATCTCCTCTCTAGGTACAGCACATGCGCAGTACCTAGGTAAGGACTACTAACTAGTCAGTTGCATATGTGAGGGTGTGCCCTGCCAGCAGCTAGGAGAGTATAGTGCTGTGTTGTTTTTTTTACACAAAACTCACAATGTCTCCTGTAAAGGGGTGTAGAAAAACATGTTTGCAGTGAACCCTACCTTAAACTCAAACACAAGTTAAACAACACTAATTACATATAATTAGTATTGTTATTATTACTATGCCATTTTTGCGGCCGTCACTTTACAGCACAATTCATTTTCTTATCAATCTAAGTAGGGGGGTGGGATGTTAAGGTTTTAATTTGGGTGGGAAAATGATGTCAGTCTTTTGAGCTATCCCCCTTTCTCCTAACCCTTCCTCCCCTCCCCCCTCTTGTGCCCTTTGTCCATTGATTGCTGTGTTGTCCAGGTCCCTCAGGGCTAATC
Source organism: Etheostoma cragini (assembly GCF_013103735.1). Taxonomy (NCBI): domain Eukaryota; kingdom Metazoa; phylum Chordata; class Actinopteri; order Perciformes; family Percidae; genus Etheostoma; species Etheostoma cragini. Next base: position 18,391,558 of record NC_048420.1, on the reverse strand, counting down.
TGCTAGTGTACCAGATGCATGGGCACATTAACCTGGTGCCACCTTCTAAGAGCCTCACTGACTGTGACACAGTCTCTCTTAAACGCAGTCACAATCTCATGCATTTCTAGCAGTGACAGTCACACGCACACGATCACTTGGTGACGTGGAATTATTATTTGCATGCTGCTTTTTTTGCAGGTGCAGGATTTTTGCCAGAAACTGAAGAGAGAAGACTAAAAGGAAAGAATAGAAAGATTGAAGGTAAGACATACGAGAGAGGGAGGAAATGGTAGCAGCCAGATGCAGAGGTGAGGGTGTGTCTCTACATGGCTTTTAAACAGAAACCTTGCTCATGCAGTTTGTTTATTTTTGTCCTTTTTTCTTTGTCTTTTTGATCTTTTTGTATCCACGGTCTTCATGCTCTCCCCTCTGAAATCCCCTTCTTCTCTCACCAAAAGGAGATTCAAAGGATGCAAAACAAGAGGTGGACCCTCACCTTCCCTCACTGCTCCCACCTCACATCCCTGCTTCACCTAGCATTTTGTGTTTTTCTAACAAATGGCAGCTGTCCCTCACATTACCTCCCCCATTCACACCCTTACGCCCTAAGACCCATAAGCATATCCAAATCTACTGCAAAATACCGCATGGGACCTCCCCCACTATCCTCCCCACCCCACGCACTCCCTGCCCACCCGGGTGTCTGAGTAGCGGGCTGTGTGGAATAAATGAGCTCTTTCATACAGTGTTGAGCAGCTCCATCCCTTTGCTGCCCAGCCCAATGTAAACAAGCCTACGGTGGCTAGTTATAGGCCACATGAGGAAGGACTGTGCATGGATCAGAACCATCACCTAACGGCTTTTCCCGGGGTAAATTAAATTTGAAAACATACTTGCTTTGAGCATGCTTCTGACAGCACATGAAAACAACTTCTACCTCCAGGTGCCTTAGATCTAAATAGGGGTTTAGCTGTTTGCTTCTCTTATGCCAGAAAAGTTCCATCAGTCCAACAGAGAGGAGAATTTCAGAGATGCAGATGCAAGTTCTAAATATAAACACTGCTAAACCCTATACCGGATTCAGTCAATAAGGAAATAATCTTCATCCTAAACGTAATGTTTTATTCATTTTTTAATAAAACATTAAAATATATAGTTTCATGTCACTTATGAACATGAGTTCTCTTGACTTGAAGGGCTGTGTGATGACTTGAATGAATTCAGAGCCAACCCCCTATCCTAACTTAGCTGGGCTTGTCCAGTCTCGAGTGCAGTGAGGGGCTATAGATGTTCAGACCAATTTTGGGGAAAAACAACAGAAAACCAATGCTGTTTTTATTGAGACCAAAAAACAAGCCATAGTATTTACACGCCTTGATGACCCACTGCCTTTGACTTCACTTTATTCCGTTTCTGTTTTTCGTACTATGAAACAGACAATAAATTAAGTCCAAAATTCTAAAAATTGTGTTTCTCTATGCATCGTCTTAAAATGAAATAATAGCATTGTTGATAGTTTTTCCAATTGTTGCTTAGCGGTCTTAAACTGTCGAGGAATCTACTCAAACTTTAATAGACATTGTGGTGTGGCTCTAACTCCTTATTCTCATTTGTCTCATCTATCACTAGAATTCATCGTCTCCTGTCTCTGAATGTTCTGCACTATCCTTGGGATCTGTGTATGAATGGACAGGCAAAGACTTTATACCGAGGAGCTCTGTCAGCACTTCAGAGACTTTAATTGCAAAGTGTAAGTTAAGCAAGTGAAATGAAACAAAGGGGCTGTGTTAAAGAACGGATATAGCTCCTCTATGTCAATAATGTAATAACTATCGTAAATAATAATAGAAGATGATGGCTTTGCATGAACCTAACCTTTAGTGGTCCTTCTTTGTCATCGTTGTCCACCCCACACAAATATACTATTGCAATTAGATAAAACCAAGATTTTAAAGCTATTTTACATCTAATATTAATTCCCAGAGAATTTGCATAACAATTTTACAATCAAAGAAAGTTTTTAGGTTCATGTATCTATTTCCATCTGTTTTCAAATCACTATCTGAGCTACAATGAGCCAGTAGAAGAACAGTACTGAGAGGATGAGACATGTTTGCCAAGCTGCTGCTGCTGCAACATGTATTAGCCAGACGGGTGTGTTTCCTAAAGCTTTTCATTATTAACTCAACAATGGCGCTCACATACTTGAAAACCACTCTGTGGCCTCAACAGCCCATAGGGCGGCTGAAATGGAAATATAGAGTAGATGGTATAAATGTCTGTACAAACCGTTTTCAAACCCCGACAAAAGTCATATGCTTAAATTAGTTGGCTTGAATAAATCACTGCTCCAAAGCATTGCAGATGTTGCTGGACTCTTATTTCCCAATGCCCTTTGTCACCTCCACCCCCATTCAATCAGTTGAATGGGGGTGGAGGTGACATCAACTAATTTAAAACGTAGGTGGAAAAGGCAAGCTTCTCACCTATGCAACAACTACAGCAAAAACACCTTTGGAAAATATGAACAGACTGATTTACAAATATAATAACCATTCACACACCAGACAGCAGTTTGTTTTCTCTTAGTTGACAAAAGATTTCACAAAGACATTCTTTGTGGTGACCTTTGCTTTGGCAATTGTAAATAATAAGCTGTCTTTGTTTTATTGTAGTACACACCCAAATACAAAATGGAAAGGACTGCATGGGCACGTTTTTTCAAAATACTAATTTCTTATTACACGTTGAGCAAATTACAACCAACGTTTAATACAACAATTGATCTAAATAGTGACCTAAATCTAAATTTCCAGGGACTTAAGTGGGTGTCTAAAATCTTTGATCTTGAATTCAACTGACAAACATAATAAACCTAACCAAAAAGAGACAAAAACAACCATTGGGACCAAAAAACAACACCTCATTCTGCTTTTAGAAAAGCCGTGACATTACATCTAAAAACACCAATAAAACAGCATGTAAAGTTCAAATACAAAGTCAAAAGTAGTCTTTCCTATAAAAAAAAAAAAAAGACTCTTGACACTCTGTTTCCCATAAATTCATGTTTAGCACCATACTCATGCACACCTTGCTTCTCGTTTTAACATCACCTCATTACTGTCTTCCCCACTGGCCACATGACCCCCGCTTACCTCTCATATTCCAGGTTGTCATGGTCACAGCGGGCGTCTTTGTGCTTTTCCCAGTCCTTCCCGTGGCGGCACGTTGTCAACGACACAATGTCCTTTCCATTGTGAATGTGATGAAGAGCGTTTCTGGTGTCTGAGCCGATGCCAGTCAGATAACGCTTCCCCTTGAACATCAGCAGGTACTTCCTTCGTGGTGGTATGGTGTTCCTCACCAGCCAGCCCCGCTCTCCACCCTTCTGCGGGTGATCCTTTGAAAACAGCGGAATGGAGACGTCAAAGCTTGGCCTGAAATGTTCTGTGTTGAGGCTGGCTTTGGCTAAGATGGCCTGGCCGATGTTGAAGCCCAGGTCCTCTGTGTAGTTAGGCCAGGTGCCTGAGTACAGGTTGAAGATCAGGTGGTTCCGCCCGTCATTCCACAGTGGGTAACCACGGATACGTTCATCCACATTAGGCACAAACTGTCCTGATAGCTGGTCCCGATCTAAGGTGTCTATCCCGAGCACGAACAGGCATGCTTCACGGGGGTCTGATGTGTAGTACCGGGACTCCGCTATGGACGTCAGGATCTTCTTGTAGCTTTCAGACATGTGATCATTTTTCTCTGAAGGATATATATACACCCTAAACCCTTCCCTGCCTCTACGGCGACACCGCGAGAAGTCAAAACAGGTCTCCATGCGGCAGCGACTGTCCTTATAAATGGCAGACCATGCCTGACGGCGCTGGCGGGGCGACTCAGCCGTCCCGGGGTCAGTCTGGAGCTCATCCAGGTGGGCATAGCGGGGCAGGAAGGCCCTGTCGGTCCAGTTGGGCCAGGGGCGCACCAATTCACCCCGATGGCGTGTCAGCAGCCGAAGGAAACGTAGCTGGACTCCTCCACCCCAGTAAAAGAGGACCAGCCAGCAGCACGCACACAAGCCCAGCAGAACATACTTCTTACGCGCCTGCATGGGGGCCTGTCACAGTCTCTTTTTTACGCTCTGTCTCTCTCTCACTCGCGTCCTCTGTTTTTCTTCTCCTCTGCCCCTCAGCTTTGTGGCCTCACAGGGGCGGGGGACTGACTTTTGATCTCTAACAAGGAGGTTCTAACGAAAGACAATGCGTTAACAAGGACATCACTGCTTCTGAGGATGGCCCAGTCCACTTTGCCATTTAGGATGACGCAATCTGAGTTACTGTTTCCCCTATGTCAGTCTCTTTCTGCCTTCCCCATTTGCTCTCCAATGCACTCTCAGATGTGTTTATTCGCTTGTGTCTGCTGTGGCATGCGTTGCTGCTGCTTCTTCTGCTGCCTCTGTGTGCATTTCTTCCACTGCCCAGCCTGGTTGAGGGTGATGAAGGGTGATTTTTCTGCTCTCTCAGGCCAAGCTTGCTGCCTCATGGTGCCTGGCGCGACTGCTGTCTGCAGAGCCCCTCCTGGGGAGAAGTAAACAAACAAGAATACAGATCAGTACACAGACAGAGTTGCTGCTCTGCAACCAACACGGAGACATGCTCTGGCATTAATTATGAAACTGCTGTCTCAAGAGATGCCATAATTAACACTTTGAGTTCTCCGATGGGTATGAGCTTTTATTTGCTTTTCATTTGGCATCCATAATCTGTAACCCCAATCACATTTAATACATATACTGTATATAATCAAGTAGCAGTACAATTGCACTGCTGGGTAATGTTTCACAGGAAGCAGAGGATTTTAAACTGTCATAATCCTTCTTTGGCTCTAGCTCATGAAGAAAAAACTGAGAAAAGTACAACTCAGTGCACTTTCAAAAAGGCATCCATCCCTGATTTGCCACACACAAAAAAACATCTCTTCAAGTCCACCATCTTTCTTTCTCCACATTCCTGTAAAAAAGATGGATTTGTACAGGCTCATTTGTACTGGAAGAGTCATAGACAGGACTAGATATTATCATGCTCTTCAAGCTCCAGCTGAACTGAGCCAGATACAGTTGAGGTGAAGGGAAGGAGAAAATAAGAAAGTGTTTAGCATCTTAAATGGAGATTTGAAAACGCAGAAGTAAAATAGAGCAACTTTATGGCTCTGAAACGTCCGTTCACCTCGGAGAGGAGTGAAGGCTTCTTTTGTTACGACTGCAAACTCAAGTTTTTTCAGCCTTATATTTTTTACCACAGATTCCCCCCATAACTTCCCAACGTGTACAGTATACCGGTGTGTGTGTGTGTGTGTGTGTGCGCGCGTGTGTGTGTGTGTAGAACGCCTCACAGTGAAGGGCAGTGTTTGCACTGCCAGCTGCCACACAAAGGCAGCTTTCAGGTCTCACCTGGCCGCGCTCTCTCTCTCTCTCTCTCCCTCTCTCTCCCTCTCTCTGTACCTCTCATTCACATTCCCGGTGTCTGCGTCTTCTCCAGCCAAGCAGAAGTGATGCATGCCTTCTCTGCTTGCAATAAAACAAACAGCACACTGCTGATGTGGGTAAACAATGCATCCTCTGATTTCTCCACCTCAAAAGGGTAGAGGAATAAGTAGTTAAGTGTAAATTCAACTGATTTTACTGCTTATAAAAACACTCTACTGTAAGGTGAGTGGTGTTGTTTTTTGCTTGACCACTGTTTATCTACTATAACTGTTTTGCAGTATTTGCAATGGGATCCAAGGCTACGGGTGTTGTGTCCTAATACAGTTTAGTTCAAATTAATTCAGACTTTTTAAAACACGACAGCCCTTGTTCTCGACTGTATGGATTGACTGCAGAAGAAGAATCTGGGCACACTAGCTTCTTACCAGTATGTTAACACCATAATTCAGGTTAGCTAATCTGCCTGTGGAGATGTTCGTGGGTGGTTTTTGGCACCACCTTTGTTTCTGCTTTTCTGGTTACAGCTGTAGCAGCTTAAGCAGCAAGCAGTTCAAATCAGTGAGAAATAGACACTTGGGGTCCCATTGCATACTCCCCATCAATAATTTACTTGCTCCTTTAGTTAAGGCATTGATTTTCCTTTCTTTATTTTTTTCGTGCTTTTTATCCCCTGCCACCAGCGCACACAATTAGACCTCCATCTTCTTCAGGATACACTACAGTGAGAGATCTTTACGAGATCTGTCCTAAAGATTTGTGGTTGTAGAGATAATAAATGGTCATGGCAAAAAGTTGTAATAGAAAAGTGATGGAGGGTATCATTATGATGATGTAACGATGATGGGCATGAACAATTTATTCCGCCTGATATAATCCAATGCCATTAAACGCCATTGCTTTTGTTCACCTTCCTGCAGTTGTCTTGCAAAAATAACTTGTCTACTAAAGATACACACATGGTGCACCAAGGTCTTTCTATTACTGCTGGATCAACAATAGGAGTTTCCATTTCCATGTTTAAACTGCCATTATTCAGTTTAATTTCAAATAAGAGAAGCTCAAATGTGAATTGATTTTAAAATTACAATACAAGGAGCATTTTCTGAGGCATGATTACAGGTTTAGAGGATATAGAATGAGTGGCAGATAATTTAACAGGATATTGGGGCACGAAGCTGGTCATTAAAGAAAAAAAATATTCCATCATCTTGCCTCTGTTGAACAATGTTATGTTGAGCCCTACCATCCTACTTTTGTTGTGCGACAAACCGACAAATCGTACAATGTCAGTGTGTGGCCATTAACAAAGAGCTATAATGATAAACGTAAGCCAGTGAAACTCTGGAGCATGACTTGACCTGACAACATCCTTAGTGATGCAAATCAGCAAGGACACACACACACACACACACACACACACACACACACACACACAAGTGGCTTTAAGTGGTGAGAGAAGTCCCTCTGTCATGGATCAATGATGGATCATTATGGTTGGGTGACTAGCACTGGAAAAAGCCACAAGGCTCATTGAATAGCGGGGCCTGAAGGTGGAAGGACAGGGTTCAAGGAAAGGTGAGTGCGGCGTTCAAAGCACTACAATTCCACCCCTTGTCATTTGTTTTCCATCTATAACTTCTTCTCTCAATTCCTACTTGTCCTGCAAATAATCTTTCCTTCCTTCTATTTCCTCTTTCTACCTCTTTTCCCCTCTCCTACCTAAGCTGACTGGAGGTTTTTACAAAGAAACAATACCATTTTTGCACTGTTTATATTTTAAAACAATTCTTTGATCATATGCTTGCCTTGAGTGCAAAGAAACTTCCAGGAAGGTTTACTTAGAGTGTACTGAGCAAGCAATGAAATTGTGTCAACACTACAGAGAGAAAATACATGTCAGCTAATATAAAAAGGCAGGCGTAACATGTACTATCAGAGTTTGACAATCCAGCTTTTTCTTTAAATGTTACCTTAATGCAACAGAAGTTTCTCTTCTGTTGCATTAAGGAACTTTCTCTCTCTTTCTAAAATGCTACAGTTTTGAGGACATTTTGTAATTTGTAATTATAATCCCCAAGATTTCAATGAATTTATTTATTATTTATTTCAATGAACTATTTAAGGTGGGCATTATCATCAATAGCCAGGCGGCACACCTCAAAATTCTCAGAAACATAACTAACTTTTCTGTGCCCTGCTGTTGTACAAAAACTACTGACGCCGTGTGCAGCATGATATCAGATCAAAGTCACAATTATTATAGACTGACTTTATAAAAATAACCTGAGATTATTTGGCTGGGCTGGAAACAAAACACTCAAGTTGCTCTTCTTTGTTGTTTTCCTAAAAGAAGAGGCTCAATGAGTCTTTTCTGTAGTGTACACACACACACCTATTGCAGCCAAATCTAACAGGACTTACATTTTACAAGTTAAAGGGCAGGACTTCCTGTTAAATATAGTCTGATCGGGAGGACATGGGAAGGTGAGTACTTAAAAGGACAGGAAAGGAACAAGTCAAGGGGAATAAAAGTTGGGGATAAAGGACATTAACGTGGCATGAAAGGAAAGAATTGCAAAGGGGAGGGACTCAATGATTGATATTTCATGGATGACAGCTGAACCCAGTTCCTTTACTTCCTCCATCAATGTCTTCCTCTCGGAGACACCCAATGGCTCCCCTCAACTGTTTCTACCTGCTGCCAGTTTTCCACAGAACTGCACTATTAAGTCATTTGGGGGAATGGAATTAAAATTTCTCATACCATCTGTCTCCCTTAAATTGTGTTTACACAGCAGCTTATTCAACTGTGGTTGTGCAGGCTTTGATAGTGAATAAAAACTGATGTGTTCTGAAATGGATGTCACCAATGATGGCCCTCTGCAGGAAATTCAGCATTTGTCATAATGTGTTTTTCTTCCACCAAATGGGATATTTTTTTTTTATAAAACAGATTTCTGTCTTTCAGGGACAGATTGGCTTTTCCCTTATTTGTCCAATTTGCCTCTTTTTGGCCACAAAACCAGTGCTGGGGCCAACTGACATTGTAAAACGCTCCAAATGAAATCCTCTACCATTACAGTCATTCTCCGGGTAGCGGAGTCATTGCCACTGTACGAGAAGCCGTAGCAGCATTATTATGTTTGAAATGATTTGGGTAGTGACATAGAGCAGGTTGTAAATTGACACTGGATGGGCCAAATGCTTGCAAAAAATTTATTTCCATTCCTTCCCAAATTATATGGTTAGCTTATAAAGACAGTCCACCTAAATGATGGAAGCCTGTACATTGACAAAACTCCTGCATGATTGCACTGTGTAAATACCAGGTTCAGTGGCAGCAGGCCTTTCAGTGACTTTTTGTGTGTGCCCAAGTGTGTCTGAAGTATACTTATACACACATCTGGCATGTGTGTTTTTGCTGGCCTAAAGCTAGCGACATATTAATTGCAAAATGAAGTGTTCTGAAGAGAACACAAATCTTGTGGTGAGGCGAAAGGCTCAGTCAAGCTAAAATTAAATCCCGGACTCTGTCATTACAGTCCTGAGAAATGTGACAGCGTGACTTGAGACCAGCAGATAGCTGTACTGTTTTGTCTGTGTTATTGCAGTGTGTCCAAATCTGCTTAGATTGTGAACCCTTAAAGTGAAGCTCTGTCAAATTGTAACCCCTCAATACAATGTATTAGTGACTGGAGGCAATTTCAACAAAGAGCCGAGCAGAGTTTAATACTACAGGTCCCAGAATCAGAAAGCAGTTAATGCTCATTGAGCTGCTACTCAGAAATACAACAGAACAGTAAATGGTGTATTGTTTTATTAAAACATTGCAAGTTTGTTTGTTTGAACTATAGTCAACCCATTTTTTGCCACTTGGATGTTGTTAATGTGAAGCAGCAGCAGTAGGAAATGTTGGGTTTGCATTCACAATAACTTAATACAGCTCTGATTCAGTGCAAAGTGATTGAACAGTAAATAGCATAGATGTTTTCTATAAGATTCCATGATGCATTGCATGGCTGAGACTCCCTACGCCCGTAAAGGCAACTTAAATCAAGCGTTATAATATAAAATGATTCATATCTAAGCAAAAAGAAAATATTAGCAAAAGACAAAACTAAGTTGGAACAGCAGATAAACATTTTTTCTTCTTTCCTACCTTTTTCTCATCTAATGACCCCTTGGGTCATTCTTTTAGTTACCGGAGGGGGCCAGTCTAGCTAGAATTTGTGTATGTGCTTTTATTTACATGCATGTGAATGGCTGCAAAAAAGTCGGGTTGCATTTCTATCTCTATCTGACATTGCATATGGTATATACCATAGTATAGTATAGTATACAGTATGCTCGTGTATAAAGTGTGTCTGTTGGTCTGTAATCGTGTCAGTCAGTCTGTGGTGAACCAAAGAAAACTGCTGCGGTAAAAGAAAATCGTGTCTGTCTCTCCTGACAGACCTGCATTAAAGGCTTACAACCGGGATGTGATACGTGTTCTATTTTCTTTCCCTCAGCTACTAGTTGCCCTTTGAAACTGAGGGGCTCTTTACACTCCCACGCTACATGCATTTATAAGCAGATACATACACACAAAACGTATTTTCACTAGATTCGATCTCTCTGTTCACACGTAGCTATGGGAGCATTTTTGGAACAATAATGACCATAAACTTTTTTCTTTTACAAGGCCATTTTCATTCTGTAGGATAACAGCACATTCCCCTCCACCTTAATAAAACACAATAAAATACTTGCTCCGTGTGGGCTAAGGGACTCTGACACGGTTAATAAGATGTTTGTCTCAAGCTGAACGCCCAGCGACGCAACCAGCCTCCCAACCGTGCTCACATTCCAAACCCAGGATAATTATAAGCCGGGTTGATTAATTATGTCTCAACAATATGCTGCACTCCAACGCCACAAGGGCTAATTAACCGAATGAACAAGATGGGTAGGAACACTTATTAGGAGGAGCAAGCTCACGCTCTGAATGTGGCTAAGCTGTCTACAGTCACAGAAACCGTGCAGACCAGTCTGTATCACACGGACAGAGACTAAGATCAAAGCTCACACTGACACACACTGCTCCGAGCATGTAGAGTGGAAAAGCCTACTAAGGACACTGATAGAGAAAATGCACTGCTCGGCGTTCAAGGTGCCCGGCTGTGCAACTGACAACACAGAGCATGTAGTGAAATCCATCTGCCTTTTTAACTAGTCCTGCTGGCAGTGCATCTTACCTACAAACCATTTTATCTCTGCAGCTTCGGTCCGGAGGCATTTCTATCGCAGGACACAGATCAGATTGGCCTATAAACAATCTGACCTTGACAACACAGAGATGATATACGATCTGACCCTGGGATAAGGAAGAAGTGGCAGATTCAAGATGGGGGATCAATTAGTAGAGTTACCTTAACATCTTAGATTAAAAGGAGTAGTTTTTTGCAGAATATGGCTTGAAAAGATTAAGGATCTTAGGAGGAAAATAAATAGATTTTTTAAATCGAGTTTCTCCCTCTGAATGCATTATGCATAACACTAACAGTTTGAAGCCTATAGTAAATACTAATCATTTTAGCCTTAGAGCCATTTGTTTAGTCTCCAACTTGATTATTACATACAGTATTTTTACAAAAGCAAAGTAAAAGTGCGTGAGAATACATGATGACTTTGCACAGTGACGCATTGGGTTTAATAGCTTTCAAAGGTTGCACACTGATATTCTCAACCACACTAATAAATGCCTAGCTGCTCTGAATGAATTATGGAAATAATTTGAATATTCTCTGTATTGGTCAATGCTTTGACAAGACAATATTTGTGCTTCTCTTAATCACCAGGGAGGGCATTACAGAACCATCATGAATGCAAAATCCCATTAAGGCGAGGGGTTTCCCATTACAATAAAGTCATTTCATAAATTAGAAGAAATCCATGTACAGCTTGCCATAAGGATCCAGCCTCCAAACAGAACCTTTTCTTCACATATACAGGATTATGACAGCACTTTATTTGGGATCACCAAAGTCGCTGTCTTAACATCAAAAAGAAAAATAACTAGAGAGTTGTAATTAAATGCTGCAGTATGTCTTCCAGCCTTCATTGTTTTTTTGGGATTCATTAATACATGGACTTAGCAGGATGTGAAAGCAGGTAATGCTCATAGCTAATATGTACGGAACGCAAGAGAGGCATCTAAAGCAAACAGAAGCCTGAACAAAGCTGATTTATTTGGACAGCATTAAGAAGAACCCTGTGGTGGATTTGTTTTTAATGTGAATTGTGCTGCCTGAATAAAGTAGCCTAATATATCCAATATGCATACCGTTTCCTAGATGCCTTCTAATGTCTCTGTATCTGTGTTCTGTTCACTATCTTCATCAGTAGCCTGTATATCTGCAACGTATATTGAGACTTTACAGTCAGTCCAATTTAAGATTAAAGTGATCTGCAATATTACACCCAGCAACAGAAAGACAGCTGAACAAGTGGCAACCGTATTTAATATTCTTGGATGTGGCAGAGTAACGTGCAACCCACAGCCCATCTGAGCAGTCGAAGAAGTAGATCATCTGCCAAAAGATCTCAACGTCTGCTGAATATTTTCCCAAAGCTCAGAGAGTTTCTGCAAGGCTTAGGAAGGACCCAGATAATGTACATAATTATCTACAATAGCATTAGAATTACAGATAATAATTTACGTCCATAAATGCATCAGCAAGGCAGTGACACCGCTAGTCTACTCTGCCGTGTGGCAGCTACCGAACATGCCGCCTACTCATCCTACTGATTACAGAACGATAGATGTGTTGCAGGTGGCGGCAGCAGGCTCATCCAGTTCTCAGCTCAGAGGTTCAGCACAATTACAACAGTTGCACACTTAACTGTTGAGCGTCCTGCTCTGGCGGCGCTGCTACAGCTGAGTCTGCCGATGACACCAGCTGTCGAGGCTCAAAACACCAACTTCCCCTCGTCATGGGGCGACCCCGCTCTCGTTTTACGAGCCCTAGTTACAAGGCTGACAAAGCGCAAACATACGCACCGTAGGCTACGTGAGCGTCCATAAAAATAATGAGGCGAGTGTCCCGCCGCACCCTCGTGTCTGTCCTCCAAATTTTTCGGATCTCTCACTTGCAGATATCTCGTGTTCTCCTTTATTATCCAGCATGCACCTCTCTCATTCAGAGCCCCTTGGACAACACATCATCGCTCCCTGCTGCTCCAACAGCCGCCTAGGTTTACTGAAACAGGCTGCCTGTCTGAATGAAAGTGCCCCTGTTGCACTTACAGTGAGTAGTGATCTTCCTCTGTAAAATCGTTACACTACAACAAAGGGTCTTTAAGTTTTGCTCATCTGTACGACCGTGAGGGCTTATGAATCTCAACATCTGAGCAGCGTAGTGACAAAGGTGGGCTGCTGAGCGACATGCAAACAATACACCAGGAGCTTAAAGCAGTCTGGCAGTCTTAAGGTGGAAAACACACTTCATAGAAAATATTACAATCGCAACCTGACCGTTATCATATGTCAAGTGGACAATTACGTGTTTCCTTGCTTTTTATGAGCATGAGCTTGTAATTGCGATTGATCCCTTTAGACCAGATCCCTGAGTCAAATGATTAGGCTACCTAGAATACTCTACTTCTGAATACTGAAATGTAATCTATCTCATCAGTAACATCGGTCCAACCGTTATTACTCAGATGCATCTAATGAACACGGCGTCTAAACATAGACTGCAGAAATCACCCAGTGGACTACGATCCCCGTTGCGCTCCGACTTCTCCCCGACAGAGTGCTCGCCCTTACCGGGTCGGCGAACCAGCCTCTTCCCCTCTCTGGTAGTTTTCCTTTTCACACCACGGCCGGGCATTTGCGAATCAATTCATCGTGCATACGCAGGTCTCCCCATCGGGATATGAATGATGAACGTGCGCGTTAAATTGTCCATTTTCCATATCTACAACAGTAGATACACACGACCCGCCCCCGGGCTGCAGTGATTGGTGCAGAGGCTCCTCGACGCCTTCGTCGCACCATAAAGAAAAACACACACATCTGGATGCGACCCTGCAACTGGAGCACTTTGGAAACATCAAATTACGCACAGGAATTGAACCGACATGAAGGAGCGTCGTATTTCCCAATGCTCCCTTTCAATCGTCTAGCCTACTGTTACTATTGTTATGGTTATTGAGGGACACCAATGTGAGGATTTTGTTGTTTAAACAGCTGCATTTTATAAAGACTTTATACGAGACTTTAGGCCATAGTGGTGACAATAGGCTGTGTAACGAATTATCACAAAAATAAATTACAATTTAATAATATGCTTTATTATTTTGGCAACAGATAAACGCACACACTTCACATATTAAGGCTATGCATGGGGAGGCCCAAAGACCCAATTCGATGTTGAGAATCATGGTAGAGGGTTGTTTTGAAACTAGCTTATTTTTGTTGCCCGCTACTTTGTAGCCCATGGTGTTGATGCGTGCCTGCCTAATTACCACGGCTTTGTACGTTCAATGGGGCAAACATGGTGACGTTAAGGGCAGTGACGAGCGCTTTACTTCCACGGTAAAGATGGCATTTCTGAGACTCGTGCGCCGCTCTGTGTCCGGATTACGTAATTGTGTACTCTTGTTCAACATTGTCTCCTTTGAAAGAATATTGTATCTCTTGATTTGTTACCTGGCGAAAGCTCAGAGCTACACCCGAATCAAGTGTGGAGACAGAAAGAGAGAGGTAAGCGAGACTAAACACTGGGCAGAGGCTCTCTGAGGATAAGAGACAGCTGTCAGTCTGAATGGGGTCCCAGCAGAAAAGAAAAGAAAAGAAAGGAAAGGAAAGGAAAGCAGACAAAAAGCGCATCAAGAATCGAAATGCCCTAAGTGCCCTAAATATATAATTGCATTAAACTCTGACAATGGGGAAGAGGGCTGCATATTATTACTAATATCTAACAGTAAGATGTTGAGTTTAAGAAGCTTGAAACAAAATACGTTTGGCATTTTTGCCCAAAAAGAAATAGGCTACTTGAATGGTTAGTCGATTATCAAATTGATTTTTTTTTTGTCAATTGAGTAGGCCTATACAGCACTAAACTACTCTGCACTACAACAAATATACAGTTCACCATGACTAAGCAAATTCCACCTGTTAAGGGAGACCATCAGGTGCTGTCGACAGCTCCAGGAGAAATCTATTTCCTAAGAAGGATTTTCTTTTTGAATAGAAAAGAGTGAATTATCAAGCTCCATGTGCCAGAATATTGTTTTAAAGGTTGAAAGTTTAAAATGTGGACATTCTCATACTACATATGAATACAATGAATTATCGATTAGAGCAGGCTTGAAAACTATGCTCTTGTTAAAAGAACAAAATGAAAAAATATATATGGTAGTTAGTTATAACTAACCAGGTAAGTGACAACGTGAGGGGATGACCACAGCCTTGGATGGAAAATGTTATTTACTGATCTATAGAGTCTGAATATTAAAAAAAAGCCTTAGAACTTCACTTGGAAACCCCTTCACGTGACATTGTTCCCACAGAGAACAACACAGCAAAAAAACGAAGCAAGCATTCAGCAGCAGGAGACATTATTTTCTTTACTGGTGATCAGTGTACTCATATGAAATAGTTGTTAGGCCCAGATGCAAACATTTAAAAGTGAGGTAGGTAGAGGTTAAATCGGATACTGGTATCTCCCATTTTTCCATGTACTTGAATGCAGCATCAGGATCCTCCCAAACCAGAAGTAAACCCGGGCGGTATTTTTACTTTTAATCCGCGAGTTTCAACTGTCAGGTAATGCTTTCCTACCTGTCATGCCACGGTTGTCGAACCAACCAGTAGCAGTGAGACCAACATTTCGCCTTACAGACGTTAATCAGGACGCAACATACCCGTGTAACCGTGGATGTAACACTTGCAGGTTTAGAATCTTCGACCTACACTGTCGCTGTGGTGCTGAACAAATATTAGCTGTCTTCATTCAGGAAAGGTACGCTCTTTGTTACAGTTTAAAAACATGCGGAATTCATGCAATTCAGGGTTTCTTTTAAAAGTACTATTTTTGGTTTTATGCCAGGCTGCTGCTGGGTAAGTATGGACTAGCGTGACATTGTTATACATTACACATATGATCGCTTCTGCTCATAATCTGACCTGTACAAATGATTACATTCTTCATAGCATAGCAGCAAACAACATATCTTCATTAGAAAAGACTTGTTACGCTAACTGCTTGGTTGTTTCCCCGTTACGTCAGTTTCATTACTCACATGACTAATGGGAAATGCTTTAATTTTAAGAAGGTGGACCAGTTATTCCTGTGATAAAAAGATATAGTGTAAAACCTGTAAGCTCCAGTTTTGCCACGTTTTTGCAGATTAGATGGCACAAAGTAGGCTACTCTCTGTGCACATGACCGTTTCCGCCTTTTCTTTTGCACTACTTATATTTTATATCATGTTAAATTCCTTCTTGTTGACATTGGAAAGCGGTATTGCACATGTGTACAATGACAATAAGGCATTTTATTCTATTCTAAATTTTAAAGTCCTGTCTGCTCTGTCTACAGCTGACTCTTCTGTAATGATCTACCATCAGAGTCAGGTGTTCTTGGTCAATAGGAATCCTGGTTTTGTAACCCTGCAAGCTTGCTAACTGCATTCTGAAACCTTGTCTCTCTCACACACACACACACACACACACACACACACTTTATATATGTGGTTTAAGTGCAGGAAGGAAAGTGTGGATGTGTGAATCATGGGCACTCACCCTTGTCTGCAACCACATGAAACTGTTCTCTTCATTCTTTGCTTTCTCTCTCTCCCCCTCTGCTTTGCTTTATTCACTAGCAGTTGGGGTCAGGCGAACGTAACCAGCATGCTGGCACCGCAGGCGGATCGGGTCATGGCACTTGCAGAATGGGAGGAACGCTGGCAGGAGGACAGAATTGGTTTCCATCAGCCTCATGTACACACGTAAATACCCCACTTTTATCTGTTTCCTAGGTGGGATAAGGGAAATCAAAAGTCTTCTAAATGCATGTGAAATTTTAAAAGAGTACCCAACTGAATATACACATTCCCACAACAGAGATCCCTTGAAAATGTCAGAGAAGATGACTTTTGAACAGGCACTGACAACTATTAACTATCAATATGACTAATTTTGTGTAAACATTCACCATCTCATTCAGAGATTGCATTGTTTTAAGTTTGATTGTTTTTTAATGGGTTAATAAGTTCAAATTGAGTGATGATGTAACCTAACCACACACACGCACAAATGACAAGTTTTGCTGCCAACTGTTGTGTTTCCGACAGGATGCTGGAGAACAACATTGATAAAGTTATAGCCGGACGGGCAGAAGTTCGCTTCTTCTTCCCTCTCTGTGGGAAAGCTGTAGATATGAAGTGGTATGACACAAATACTATATCTATTAAGGAATATCACATATAATGTTTGGTTTTCAGTTATAATTTCTCCTTTCCCTTAAGCAAATATACACACACACCCTATAATGAAACATTTGCTCAGTGTGCCCTGAAATCCCTTTTACTGTGTGGATCCCAGGCTAGCAGACATGGGCCATTCAGTGGTGGGGGTGGAGATATCTGAAAAGGCTATAAAACAGTTCTTTGAGGAGAACAACATGACCTACAACGAGGAGCCTGTCCCTGCCATACCTGGAGCAAAGGTCTTCAAGGTAGTAGCTTAATTAAACTAATCAATTAGAATCGCAATTTCTAAGAAAAACTATTACTGGAAACATTGTAAGGGAGAAATGGACTTCATTCTCCTAGTCCAGTGTCTGCACAGATGTCTGTCATCATCATGCTATGCAAAATCCAGCAGGAAAATCATACAGAATTGACAAAAAAAATAGCAGCACGTGTATTTCCACATGCTTTTTTTACACAGATATGGACAAAATTGTTAATCCACATTGTCTATGTTCCACAGAGCTCAGAGAGAAATATCTCCCTATATCAGAGTGACCTTTACAACTTCTCCAGGTTAGTAAACTGTATTTTTTGAAATCCCTTTTAGAAGATATTAAATTACTTGCAAAGGTGGCTAAATATTTACTTGTACAAGAACCTCTGGGTGTAGGTATGAAGTCCCTAGGCTCGGGAGCTTCTTCGTTCAAGGCTCCTTTGTTCCTAAGGCAACTGTTGCCATAAGACATGAACTATGGTCCATCTTTTATTGTTGCACTTCAAACATTCCACTTATGCACTTTTAAAAAAAATTTTTTTGTTGTTGACACATTGCACTTTGTAAACCTAATGTTTGCAATTACTTGTTGTTTCTAGTGTCTTTGCTGTTGTCATATGTACACTACTTTTCTTCCATTATTACCATTTCTTTTTAATTGCTGCATCTAAAAATCCCCCCACAGACAAACAGACTTATAGAATTAAATTGAAAATGTTTTTCTTTTTCATATCACAGTTCCATTGAGGGTCAGTTTGGGGCAATTTGGGACAGAGGATCTCTAGTGGCCATCAACCCAAGAGACAGAGAAAAGTAAGATGAGATTGAACCCTCTATTGAGCTTCGATATTCTTTTTTAGGACTCATTTTTATTTTAAAATATAATGTTCATCATTTTGAACAATATAACACCTAATCACTCTTAAAACTATTTTATTTACACAATTCCATGAAATTAACATCAGGTAATTTATTAGATATACATATATATAGATATAAAGTTTGGTTACATTCTAGAATTAAACCATACGTATGCTTCATCTCGTCTTACTGTATTCTTTCTCACAATACCACAGGTATGCTGCTCTCATCATTTCTCTCATGGCCAAAGACTGCAGATACCTTTTGGACACTTTGTTGTACAATCCTGAATTATATAACGGTAACTGTCCATGTTTCTTAAATGCCAGGCAATGTATAACAAGTCCTACACACATGGTACTAAAATAAAAGAACATTAATTTATTTAACAGTTTAAAATGTTTGCATGCGGTCAGTGGGAAAATAAAACATATGTGATTGTATTTGTCTTTCAGGTCCTCCATTTTTGGTGCCCGATGAGCAAGTAAACAGCCTGTTTGGTAAGTGTTGTTAAGAAAAATCATGGCCAAGTGTATTTTGTACTATCATAAATCAACCACAAAATATGAACAGCACAATGGTACTGTAGACAGTGATACCTGGATACATGTTAGACTATAGAGGCTTAGATTAATTTATGGCTTTTAATTATGCATTTCTTTCCTCAGGGAACAGCTGTGATATAGAACTGCTGCTGTCGCTGGATGCCCTGACAGAAAGACAGCGAGGCTGGGGGCTGGACTACCTGACTGAAAACGTACACCTCATCACTCCAAAGAGCATTTAAAAACTTGCAAGTTTAGAGAGCTTAAAAAAGCAGATCTTGGGCATTTTATTGCAAAGCCATCTCGTAGGCATTTTGAAGGGAAATTAAAGTGCTTGGAAAGAAAATGTGAACCGTTTTAAACTCATGATTTTGCATTAGGCCTCTTAGGACTGTAGTTTTGAATGAAAAATAAAACGTATTTTGTCACAAGATGTGTATGCCTTATTGAAACCAGCGTGGGAGCTGTTGTGTATCACTGACATATTTTAACAATTTAAAGTATGCATTTCTTTCATAAATGAATGTAACCAGTTTTAAAGAAAACTTACTGAGAGTGAAAAAGAATGTACAACAGATACACAGAAAACAGGATGTAAATGAAAATTCAAAGCGGGATGCAAAATGCTGCTACGATTCCCATGGGTTGACCTTGAGTCAACATATAGGCCTACAGTTTAAATGGCCTTAATTTTAATGGCCATACAGTTCTCACTAAGTTGCAATGTATTAAGATAGATACTAAAAGTAACATTAATTGAATGCACTTAACTTTTTTTTTTTTTTAGTTTGTGAATATCCTGGGATGGATATGGTGTATTTTCTATGGGAAAAGAAAATCCAATGCAGGTTAATACTATATGAGATATCAGTCTTTTAATTCATCACCCCTACTCCAAACAGTACAGGTTTATCTAAAAAGTCAACTGTAATATGTATTTAATTGAAGAAAGTTGTCAGTCTCAAATAGTTAATTGTAGATGCAGTCCCAAAACAGATGAACTAAAGGTTCCCCTCTTACAAAAAGCACGTAAAGTCCAGTTTCGAAAACACATTTTATATTAACCCTTCATGAACTGTTCTAAAACTCCAATAACATGAATCCTAGTTTCGAGTACATAATATTATCCTAGCAGTAATTTGGGACCAGGGAGTAACATTAGGGCTGCAAACTGTTAAAAGAACTGTCAGTGACAATTACACATACGTATAGAGCGTATGGAAATCCATTGTATTTATCCTGTTTTACCGCTAGCATTTCTGAGACCGCCAAGCAAAAGTAATTTGTACTTTTTTGGAGAGGAAAATCTTTTTAAGCAACTCTCGTAATCGTAATTAGCAAAAGTTATAATATTACGTCAGCGGGGCAGCTTCTTCCAATTGGCTGTTGCTTGGATATAGTGCCTAAACACTAGCAAACGGCCAGGAGGAAAGCGAACGAGCTAACCTTGCAGAAGGTTTTGTTCATAAAAATGCCGAAATATCCCGAGGAGCCGAGAAACGTAAGTTGCCACAATTGATACCGACGAACTTCAAAAGGCTAGGCTAGGCTGACATTGACAAAAGGCTTGAGGTTTTGTGACCAAAAGGAAACTTTCCATAAAGTTGTTTAACGTATACGTTAACTGTAACCTATTAGCTAACCTACCGGTGTTTGTGCTGCAATTTTACTAACCATTTGAAATGTGTAAGTGAAGTAAGTTGATAGTCACTGTTAAGCTACAATTACCCTAAACTGACACATTTAAATGTCTGGCCGATAAGAATACCGTTACCTTTCAGGTGAGTGTAACGTCACCGCCAGCTCGAGGTCACTGGGTGTGGAGGGATGAAACTCGAACTGTGGAGTTCGTCAGGTGAGCCAGCTGACCCTAATTGCACCTACTAGTGCAATTAGTCTCACGAGACTAGGGGAGACCGGGAATGGTTCAAATGACTGGCTGGTAAAATTTGAACATTCAACAGCCGTTTGGCTGCTGGATGGGAAAGTTAATTTTTAACCCTAAGTTACCCCATTACCGGGGTAACTTGTAACAATAAGAAAACCACAACTTCTAGACAATTAGATTGCATACCTTACAAAAGAGACTCCTCTAATCTAATACAAGACATGTGTACAACTTCAAAAGTATCAGGAGGACTAATCAAAATATAGACTTGGTCAAAAAAAAAAAAAAACTTTCAGACTTGAAAATCAGTGTTGTACACTTGTTCACAGCTATGGAATTTCACATGCAAGGTCAGGAAGTGGTCATACATTACTCTTGAGTCTTTGTGGTGAAAGTTTTGTTACAACCATCTCTTTGTTACAATCAACCCTGATCTCCCCATATAGTAAACATCTTCCCTCTCTTGTAGTTCTAGTCCAACAGAGGAGGGTGTTTTGAGGAAAACGAGGCAAACCAATGTACATTTCAACAATCTTCAGCAGCGATCAGAATGGTAGGCCTGGGTCAACAAGCAGTCTTTAAACATGCATGTGCTCACATTATTCAACTGTGTTTACGATTATTCGATGGACAGAAGTTACATAGCACTGTAATCACCAATCTTTTTGTTGTATTTACACACAATGTTTTGCTCCTCGCATTCACAGACTAACCTGCACATGTTCATCACTGCTGATTCCTCAGGTTGGCTGAGATCTTCACATTGAACAGTAGAGGGCGCCAACGCATTAGAAAGAGCCTGAGCCCTGCACATTTGAATGCTTACAGGTCCTCGGTGATGAAGAGGCGAGGGGACCGCATCAGCATTGATGATGTTAAACGTAAGTGTCGATGAACTCAAAACAATAATACTGCATGACCCCCCCCCATGTGTCCCCCAATAAGATTGAGGTTCTTGGACAACCAAAATATGACTACTATTTCCTTGTGATTGTTTTGTCAAAATTAAAATCGATCCATGAATGATCAATCTTCATATCATAATTTTGCTCTTCTGAAAAGGTGAAGGTGCATTTTGCCAAATAATGATATATTTTTATACCCACTGAGTACTAGATGAGCCTGTTCTGACAAACCTCTCTGTGTTGTAGAGGTTGCAGTCAGTTTGATGCAGGAGAATTACTCACTTCCCATTCCATTCTGCTTCTTGGCTGTATTAAAGTAAGCCCAACAAAGACATGGCTTTATACATGCTCACAGTTTACATTGTACAACAAAACAAGTCATAAATACATGCAAATTGACTGTCTGTGTCCAGGAGTAAAGAGCTTGATGAAGTCCTGACTACCCTTCTCCTTTACCTGTCTTGTTTCTTTGAACACAAGTGTCAGGAGAATACACCTAAGTCTTTAATGGCGTAAGTACGGTATGAGTGTTGTCTACTGTTGTATATTGCCATTATAATGTTGTGTTATTTGTTATCACAGCTACACCTTTCTCTTTCTCACCAACCTGCCAGTGTAGACATCATCACAGAGCACAATGTAATGCCAGAGGCTTTGGCCAAAAAGGAAATGGCACAAAAGAAGCTGGCTGTCTGCTACTTCAGCCTAATCATGGACCTGGAGATGCAACAGCATCAACACACCTCGTTTCACAAGTGAGTATTAGTTCAGATTCTCAACAGACAGATAAAATGTAATTCCTTCTGCAATATTTTCCCTCAGTTGTATATTTGCCAGGATGGGGATTTCATTTATGCTGGAACTCACAAACATGAGCATGATTTAGTTTTTCTTGGGTTTTGGGTGGCACCTAAATCATGGTTGCAGCTGTTGCTGTAGTCATGCTCCTCTTTGCTATTCCCTGCTACACGTTGCCATGCCCCGCAGTGCCCAGCTACACCACGACCTACTACAAGAACTATTTCTAGTCATAGTTCCATTATCTTTATTGTGACTATTATTGCCACAGTTTCTCACACCCCCAACCGGCATCGTCAGACACCGCCTACCAAGAGCCTGGGTCTGTCCAAGGTTTCTTCCTAAAAGTTACACTAAATACTCTCTCTTGGGGGAATTACTGGAATTGTTGCGTCATAAATTATAAAGTGTGTTCTAGATCGCTCAATCTGTAAAGTGTCTTGAGATAACTCTTAATATAACTATAAATAAAATTGATTTTTATCGAATTCAATTGAAGTTATAGATTAGGTCCATTCTGTGAATTCAGGGGAATCCTATGATATGAATGATTGGAAGTGTTGTAAACATCTAAATGGGATAAGGAACAAAAGCCATCACCCAAACTTGGCTGTCATTCTGATATCTGATATTCACAAACTAACCCATTATTCTGTACGTCACATCAGCAAACTGAGTCAGACAAATAAAGTAGTTATCTTTGAAAGTACCAGTCTCTTTAGAACCACATTTCTGCTTTGTGCTTTCCAAGAGTGTTCTTATCTTATCGTGTTTTCTTATCTTGATAAAGTTGAGGGACAGTATAAAAAAGAGGCCTTAAACTTAGGTACTCATTTTGTTGTACTATGACTGGTATTATGGTACTACTCAGGTCCTATGCACCTTCTGAAGTATATTGAACTGCTAACAAGATATAACGCTGGGTTTTTTAATTAGTTTTGGACTAATTGCTTTAATATAATATGTTTTTAATATGACTTGCAATTCTTTTGTTTCTTGATTTTCTGACTCATTTGATCAAGTGTGGGCATGCTTTTTTGTACACTGGTTGTGCAGTTGTATCTCAGGTTGGACTTTAAAGTGTTGTTCCTTGTTCAATGGTGTTTTTCGAAAATGTTTTGCTCTCAAATATTTTACGCACTGTTTAAATATAGCTATCTGCTCAAAGTATATACATACAGCAAACAGATGATTGACCAAACATTTAGACCCAGCACTAAAATGATGATGTCATCCATGAATAGAAGTCGACTAATCACAGTTTGCCACAACATACCGAGCTCTTACTGTATGTGTTTTTACAGAGGCTGGATGTCGCCAAACAACACAGAATGGCTTCTACATGCGGTAGGTGCAATTTGAATCCTATCTTGTGCTACAAATACTAATCATCTTAGTACACTTACTTAACAATCCCTTCAGTGTGATACATTTGACTTGTAACTGACCTGACATATCTTTCCTTGCTAAACCAGCAGATTGAAACATGTGAAACTGTATTGCCTCATCTGCACACAAAAAATGAAGACTTCTGAGGGTCAGAGTGAAGGCCAGTTCACCATCTGTGAATACAGACGGCAGCGGGCAGAACAGAACAACATTGAGTGCTAGTTATGCTTGGTGGCCCTAATGAATTAGTTAGTGAGAGGAGATGTTGACTCAACACAGGTGCTTTGCTTTGACAGGCTCTCCCCAGTATTTAGCCAGGTGGGTGGACAGGGAGAGAAATGTCACGCTAACAGCAGCAGTTTATTGCCTGCTCTGGATATGACCTTCTTTGGATATAAAAAGCTGTTGTGACCTTTTTAAAAAACACAGAAGAATAAATGGCCATAAGAAAGACAGCAATTTGAATATTCATTTAATGAATGCTTGAACAAAATGGATAAACATCTTGATTAGTGAATCAAGGAAATAATTGATTTAAGTATAAATAACCCCAAGTGACACCCTTTTCTCCTCTTTCTCCCCCCTTATCCTCTGTTTCTAGTGCTTGTATAGCTTCTTCTGTTATGTGGCGTGGGTGACGTTTGGCAGGAAAGACCTGAGGGACATCCAAGAGGAAGTGGGGCGTCTTTTGTACTCTGACACCTTCAACAAGGCAGTGAGGGACAGGACTGATGGTGACTCAGGCAAGAACCTCACTACCGTTAATGGTTCAGTGAAGACGGGAGAAGCTCACTCCAAGGTGACGGGATGTAATGGCACATTCAAGCAGAGGTACGTTAAAGTGAAGTAAAGGTTGGGTTGATACCCTCGCTACCACTGTACATGTATTTTAAGGGTAGACTTAACTATTTAGGTTCATACAGTATATCTGTAAATTTATACTAGACTTTATTTATGCCCAATTCTCCCCCTACAGGGCCAGTTAGAGAGGGTAAGCTACAATATAGTATAGTGGCCTTCTGGGTCAAAGTTTCAGTAGTGGTCAATCTTTGAAGGCAGACACATCTCATCAACTTTTGTGTGTACTTTCTGTCCGTGTCTTTTATTGTCATTAAAAACTAAATTCAGTGACAAATTCAAGAACAAATGTCTGGCCTTCGTCAGTTCTGCCTTGAGCTCTTACACATTTACAGGTCAGAGTTCATGTTTGTTGAACTCTCAACAAGCATTTGGCCAATATAAAACACTGCTTTCTGTGATTATGTTACACTGCCATACAATGCTATACAGTATATGCTATGCTAGCAGTTTTTTTAGCTGCTAAATGCTGTGTTCATCAGCTAGTTGTTAACTTTGACATTTGGTGCCGGACAGGTTGCACACAGTGGTTAAACAGCTAACTAATATTATCTATGGCATAACTATAAATATCTTTAACCAGTCTGACCCTAATTCCACTTTTTATGGAGTAAATAACAGCTCCGGCAGTAAAGATGTCTGTGTTTGATGGATGTCACGTCAGACCTTTAACTGGAATATGAAGATTGATGTAGACAGATTCATACCTTTTTTCGATAGGAGTTACAGTTCGACAGCTTTTTTATGTTGCTTTGCTGTGTCTGACAGAAGATTGGCAGTTGTGTAAGCTGTTAGAGGCCCAGTGCTCCTTCCTGCTGTCAGGTTGAGACCAAACAATCAAAAGCTGGGCTCAAAGCCTGCTCTCCTCCTGAGGGTGGATATACACTACACAACACGATTTGGAGTAGAGTTATCACTGCTTCCAGTCTTGTAGACATTAAAAAGATGATAAAAAAACAATACACTATGTATTTTGTATTTGTTCCGAAATAACAACTGGATATTAAGAATCTGGCTACCAAAGCTGCTTTCCTGATTAATTAGTTCTGGATATTTAAGTTTCCACCCTGAGTACTATAGATATGAAGGACTAAATGGAATATGTTGTATCCCTTTCAAATTGCGTATACAGCTGTTGCCTGTGTGTGAATGGACTACTGTAAAGACAGTATTATAAGACTTTAAGACTCAAGTACTCTACTTTTTGGTTTAATTAACAGTGTAAAAAATGTACAGTGAAAGTTCTTAAGTTTGTTCTCTTATTTTATACTACCAGCTGAGTAAGTGAATGTATTAGAGAGAAATTCTTACACACTCAAGCATGAGTTGTACACACTCTTGCATTAACACATTTGCCTTCTGTTTACACTAGTATATCTTTTCTGCATTTGCATGTTTCCCTGGGGTGTTTTGATATGATGATAAATTCCCAAAAACATTTTGTCCCTGCTGCGTGATTTGACTTTTCCCCCAGAATGTCCCAGAGGCGTCCAACCCTAAGCAATATACTTAATCAGCGATCCCCACTGATGGTATCTCTGCTGCCCTCGCCCAAAGAACGGTCACCCCATCTGTTCCTCAGCAGCCGGGCCGGGAGGCCGAGCACGCTGCAGGCTGAGCACTGTGACACCAAGGCCCTGACGGCGGCGCTCAACCAGCAGCTGGCCAGTGTCAGGTGGTGTAAAACATCATAAAATATGTCACATATAACACTCAGGAGAGTGGGATTTGTTTTGATTGAGGGTATGATGTATCTGTTTCACGACTGTCAACCGGTACTGCAATGGGTACAATGATGTCAGAAAAACAGTTAGGGCAGTAAGGGACATGTGACCTCTAGGGGCCCAGCTAAATTATAAAAAAAAAACATATAGCAAATAGTTATAATATTATGTTTATGGCATTTTAGTTCTCATTTGGTCCACAAATTCCCTATTTTGCGATCAATTTTTTCATTTCAAATTGCCCTGCCACACGTTACTATTCAAGTTCTACCATGGACTCAGTAACATTTACAAGCCGTTTCAAAAGCCTTTCTAGCGTAGTATAGAAAGCCTGCAGGAAGGCATGATTTGTGCCAGTTCTCATTAATATTCAACAAGTTAAGCTGTTTGACTCTGATTGGCTAACAGCTAGCCAATGAGAGTCTGGCTATCAGTATCCTTTACCCAGCGCAACTGGGCAAGCTCTGACCAGCTTTTATAATTGGCCTGATTTCTCCACTCATTTCTTTTTAGTGGCTAGAGTTGACAGAGGAGGTAGCAGTTCATTTTTACAGTCACAACATAACGCAAACAAATGCAAGTAAAAACAGTTTTGGGTAGCAGGGCACCTTTTAAACAAATAAGCAAAAGTACAAAACATTGGTCTAGATGACAATATACAGAAAAGTACACTACACATACCAAAGATTGCAAAGTGCACCTTTTCCACAATCCTTCATTGCGATCAAATGTTTCCACACCAAACCAAAAATAGGACAAATGGGAAGGAGGGACACACAACAAAAACACAACAGCAAGAACAATGTCTGCAGCTCACAAACAAGACACACAGAAACAGACATAGACAGACACACAGACAAACAAGAGGCATTGACAGGGAGACCGGCACAAGACAAAAGGGACCAAACACAAGTCTGAGGCATGGATTTCAAGGATTCAGCAATGCTGAGCCAAGTATCCAAAGTCTTTCCTGGTGCTCCATTTATGTGAGCCGTTGAGCGCTCCATATACTGTATATGACATCCAAAAAGAAAGGGGCCAAGTACGAATAGAGAAGTCGTGAGGGGGTTTCAATGGGTGGCAATCATTCTCTTGGCCGCTGTAAGTCCAGCAAAAACATTACGTTTTTGAGCTTAGAGAGCCAGAGGGCTAACAGATCATTCAGAATCCAAACATTGACAGTAACAGGTACAGTATCATCAATCAGGGCAGATATTTTGGAATCAATATTGTTCCAGAACTGACCAACAAGAGAGCAAACCCAGATCATGTGAAGATATGTACAGTACCTTGAGCTTTTAGTGAGGCAGAAAGTGCATAAAGGACTGCTAATTATTTTCATGTGATGCATTTTTACAAGGGAGAGATATGTCCTATGAAGTAAATTGTAGTGAATCTGCTGAGGGTCTGGATTGCGTGATACTTCTGGAATGTTAGACATTACATTATGCCAGTGAAGATCAATACTCAGTCCTGGGCATCAGATCCTCACCCAGATCCTCAGGTCCACCAATTCCTAGGAAATCTATATTTATGGTCAGAACTTGATTGCTGGAAGGGGATGCCTATGGTTTTATTACAAAATGTATGTGGGGAGTTGATGAGAGCCATCGGAATCTGCCACACTATCTCAGCGTGTCTGTGTGCATGAAAAACCAAAACCATACGCTCCATAGAGCTGCAGGGTCATTTACATTGGGTCAGGTACTGCAGTGACCCTTGCCGCTTTAGATTGATTCATACGATTCTGTGTTCATAAAAAAATGTAGTGAAGCTTAAAAGATTTTTTCGAATGTTGCTAATTAGTTTAAAGGACATTTTGCTGTAATGAGCTGTGTTTAAAAAAAAACTTTTGATAAGAAACCTTTCAGTTTTTTTCCATATTAATAAGTAGTATGAAACCGAACACTATTGTGATTATGTGCAGTAACGGCGTCATTCCGTGACTCTACTATCAGTTTTCCCAGGGGTCATATTGTGTTAAAGAATGCTCTGCTGGTTTTAACCAAATGATCTCAATGTTCATATGGAATGGGATTCTTTATTGGCATCTAGGCAGATATTTAATCCACTGCCAGAGTTGAATGATTTATAGACTAATACTTTTCACATAATTATGTGTGTATTGTGTTTTATTTCATCTGTGTTTTTGTGCTACAATAGCACAGGAAATAATGACTTGGGTTGTCTTTCTTTCTGTCTTTCTTTCTTCAGCTTTGGGATTCTTGGCAAGCCAATGAGACAGTTCAGCCGCAGCACCCTGATTCCCTTTGGTGAACAGAAAAACCAGAGAGATGAGGATGATGACCATGAACCAGGAAGTGTTGTTAATACCAACACTGAGGATAGTCGTGGGGTCCACGTTCGAGGTAGCAGGTCATCCTCAATGGGACCCAAGCCGACAGACCTTGACAGATAGGGCAGCCCCCCCCACATTAACACTAGAAACTCTGTAGCTACTGTTGAGGCAGTGACCTCAGATACTGAATGATGTGTATGTGTAAAAGTGGCAGAATGTTTTATAGGCGTGCATTTTCATTGGCATAATACAGGCATTGCATGTGTATGGCCTTCCAATCTTATCCCTCAGCACAGCCCACAGGGGCAAAACAGAGAGAAAGATAGGAGCTGAGTTTCATTCTACCTTGCACATGTGGGCCTCATTTTCAGAAGCCCCTCCTTGGGCAGTCATCACACACACACACACACACACACACACACAAACAACATTTGCTTCTGAATTTAAATCGGTTTCTTATTTCTCAGCTGGTGAGGCTGTTTAATAAAATATAATGAAATCCATAACAACTTTGATTGTCTGCACTTTCTATAGAGTCTGAAAAACATTAAATTCTCATGAAAATTAAGGATGTCCTGCACATTGCATGCACAGTTCACATTGGATATAATATTTATTTGGGAAATGAAATAATATCATATACAAAAAGTTTTTTGTCATTTCGATCAGTGTTCATCTTTTTATATTTCGATTATTGAAGGCCTCCTTAAGACCATCATTCTCTGTCCTTGTGCTGCACCGCAATAGGCTGACCACAACATCTAACGTACACACATGCACACACACGCACACACACACACCATTCTCCAGCCAGGCTTGTAAGCAGTAGGGGCTTTGCCTTCGCCCTAATTGTCTGTATAATCTGGGACACCAGGAGAAGAGTTAAGCCCTCTGAGGAGGCCTAGGAATCTTTTGCATGAGGGTGGGGGAAGGGCAACAAGATATATTCTAAACTAGTTTTAAAAATGTAGAATATTCCTGGTTTAAATTTACGTTTAGTTTTACTATTGTTGTTTGTTTCTATTGAGATAATTGAGGATGAACACTTTGATGAGGACAAAAAAAATTGTTCAGATCAAATGGGACGTGTTACTTTCTACCCTCTTGTCTTCATCCCCTGATGGCTACTTTCACTTTTACTCACACAATATTTAACAGGGGATTTTCACTGGACTGACTGAATAATCAAAGACGTGCTTCACTGGGAAGCAGAGACAATATCTGTTTTATTATAAATTACTGCAAAAGGCAAAAGAATCCGGTGAGAAATTCAATACCACTCATAAGTCTGTATGGTAGCTGCGACCGATTAGCTTAGTTAGACTGAAAAAAGCTATCCTGGCTCTGTCCGAAGGTAACAAATCAGCATACCAGCACTTCGAAAAACCAATTATTATCACAATATATCTTATTTGGTAATCTGTACAAAAAAAATGTAAAAATGACAATTTGCAGTTTTACAAGGGCCTTTGTGCCAGACTTGTTGGCCAGATCCACTTCCCAAGCAACCAGCGGGGGCAATTACTGGTCAGGACTAAGAAAAGGTCCCGCACATAATCCCTCATATACAAATATAACGAGTGTAGTGAGCTTCAAAACTGCTGCTATCAGGTGGATTTTATTGTCTTTGGACAGAGCCAGGCTAGCTGATTCCCCATGTTTCAGTATTAATGCTAAGCTAATCACTACATAAACAAAAAGCTACATATTTACCGAACAAACGTGAGAATGGCATCCATCTTGTTATCTAACTCTCCAGACCGTTGAAACATTACTTTTGACTAAATAGAGTTACCCATTAGATACCTCAGTATTTAAAATGGTGTGTCTTCTATTTTGATTGTGTCCCATTATCAGGGGTATAAAGAGTTCTCTCTCAAGAAAATAAAATGTACTCATCTCTTCCTCGGTAAATACAGCAGGATTTAATTCCTGTAAACTCTCAAAATATTAAATGCTGGGTTTCAAAACATTACAGAAAAGGAACAAAATCAGACGATGTAATTACCCATTGATTGCACTCCCTCTTTGGTGCGAAAATCACAATTCAACAACGGATCATTTAAACTGAATTCATGTAAATTGCCATTTAAAAAATGAATTTGGATTTTAAATTAAAAGTGAATACCGGCCAAATCTCCACATAAAAGCGACACCATCTTGATTAATTGCATACATAATATTCTTGTTAATCAGCCAGAATCACTCATGTTGCCTCAAAAATTCCTGAATGTTTTTCTTTTTGCAGTGGCACAAATTAGTCAAGCTTTCTGATTTGGCACTGACTCACACACCTCTTTCCACCTGAGTGGTAAAGGTTGATGAGTTAAACCATTTCAAGTATATTATATCATGTGGTGGAACTGTTCGGTTTGTGTTTTCAAATATTATGTACACTTGTGTCTAGCACCAAGGCAAGTATATTCTCATTCCAGCCAATTACTATGGATACGTGTAAAAAGGTGGGGATAGCACCACCAATTCACACATAGGTCTCTACTACAGTCTGTGTTACACACATTTATACTGTATGTCTCTGAACATTCTTTACGTGTGCATTTTATATCTGGAGAACTGACTTGCATTATGGGTAGCTACGTGCCTAAGGAATTTAGTTTGGCAGTACATGTGATCAGGGGAGTTGTAGGGTTTAATGTGCACAAAGAGCAGACTGTTATTGGGTGGGATTAGTGGTTTTCAAAAGGTTTTGGGAAAATGCTGCTTCCGCTGGAAAGAATGGGTTGTACTGATCTACAAATTTTACAGCGGGGTGGAAGATTGTGCTAGCAAGCTTGTCATTAGTAGACCATTTGAAGGCTGTTATGTGGAAAAAAATACACATTTTTTAAATGAATTGATTAATTATAAAATTACCTTTTAAATCATGCATTAGTTGCACTAATGACTAATGACTGCGAAGCAATGGATATGTGTTCATGCTTACAGCCTTTTTTTAATGAAGATTTTGCACACAGCTTTAAAAGAAAACAGGGGACCTTTAAGAGAGAGGGACATTTAACTTCTGACTAATCAGTTTAATTTGAGCTGCTACAACCTGTAAATGAGAGGAAGCTGTGAGGTAGGCGTTTTTTTAGCTTTCTAATAGTTTTACAGATTTAGATTACTTTTTTGGTCCATTATATTTGCATAAAATATAAAATTATCTTTGGCACTTGCATATAAAACAAAACGCACACAGACACACACACAATACTCAACATATACAACAATACACAACAATTGTGCAACTTAAAATATTAAAGTCACCAAGTGGCATGCATCCCCCTCATATGTAAATCCACCAAAACATTACAGAAATGTGGATTTTGACAATAAATAAATGTGTTGAAATTTGACAAGAAAAGAAAAACAAATACATTTAGAAATAAGAAAGTGGGTAATCAACCCTTTTCTTTAAAGCAAAATTTAATAAATGATGTAGATTATGGGGGAAGTTATTCATTTATACCAGCAGGGGGAGACTTTGCCCATAAATGGCTGACCTCAGTTGGACTGGGGGGGGGGCGTCCTGGTCATAAAACAAACTAATGTAGCTATTTCAGTGTTCAACTCTATCTCTTTTGTGTAGTGTATGTCTAACAGTATGATGTGGTCTTTTTATACATATATACAGACTGGTGCATTGATTTCATGACATGCCTTAATACAGCAGCAATGAGCGACTAATCCGATGTGTTCGTAAGTAGCTGCATAATTGACCCGAGACTTGATTGGGATTTAGTGCACTGGCTGAGTGGAATCCTCATGAGAGTGCAATAAATGATTGTTATCTAGATGTGGAGATAAATTAGTCTGTTCTCTCCAGCAGAAAAAAATACAGCAATTGATAGTCATTTCGATTACTTATGGCAGGTAAATACAAAACACAATTGGTTTGTTGTGGCTGTCGTGTAATTCCTTTTTGGCTACTTTGTCGCAAGTTCTCCCTCGGTCTCGCGGTGACATGGCCGAAAAGAGCGCACGCACTCACCAGAGCGTCAGTCGTGCTCGTGCATAAAGCTTTGTCGGGGGTTATTTCAAGTGAGCGCTGAGGGGGAGAGGAGAGCGAGCTAGGTGTCTCGTGCGGATTTCACTGACACAAAGCGCACGGAGGACTTTGCAATTAAACTGTGTTTATTAGTACATATATTTTTGTCAGATTTACACAGAAAAGAAAGAGAGAGAAAAAAGAAGTGCCTGGAGAGAGCGGGGGGGGGGGAGGAATAACCAAAACGCAACACGTATCCGGTGGGATCTCACTCCTGAGAGAAGCGGCAGGAGTTGGAGCGAAGGGTGCAAGGAAAGCGAAAGGGAATAAGAAGAAAAAGAAGGAGAAGAGGGGAAAGATTTGACATTTCACCCGTAACGACGCGTTTGAATAAATTAAGAGGAATAATGAGAAACGTTTGGATAATTTTGACCCTCGGGCTGACCGTCTTCCTCTCCGGGGAAAGGGTAAGTTTCTGGAAAGCAAACTTAAAACGGGGTAATAGCTGTGGGGGAGAAAGGCAACTAGGGTCCGCGGACGGACTACTCGCTGCTGCTTTTTGCACTTTGTTTGAGAAAACCCTCGGAGCATTTGTTGACTTTCATGTGTGTTTTCTTCTTAAGGTTGTTCAAAACACATGTTTTAAATAATGGAATAAAACGACGTTGTATTCATACGGTGCCGAGAAGTCGGGACTGTTTATCCATTGAATCGTTATGCCTGAGAACCAAGCAGACAGAACCTCTGCTGCCACTTTGCACAAGACTCAGCCTTTAAGAATTTTCTTTAAATCATATTAAATACTGAAATATGCATGGCGAGCTCAAATGGAGCCTATAGAGGTCAATGTGCTTCTCAGTACTTGCCTGTAGGTGTTCAGCTTCAGTTTTTTTTTTCGCAACATGTAGCAATACTTTAAAGGGATCTACATCTATGTGGATCAAGTTTATTCAACGAGGTTTTATCTGTTGCTTATACATCTCTTTCAAAGCTATGAATTCGTTGCATAACCACTAAATACATATTTAGAGGGACGCTTTGGAACTCTCACATGGTGTGGGAAGGTTATAGAGTAGCTTACTGTATATGCCTTAAGAAATGAAGGATATAATCAACACATTGACTTTTAGGGAACACAGAGAGCCTCTATATTAGCATTCTAGCTGGATTGCAGTGATTATGTTTTTGATTCATAAGAGAGCTGTGGAAAGATCCCTATACTCACTGAAATGGCTCAATTATTGAGTAGTAAATGTCGTTATTATTATTATTGGACATACAAATAAACTGTTATTTTCTTCTTCCTTTTGGTGGCAAGGATTGAATGGTTGGGACAGGTGTTTGGTGTTTTTTGCCCTCAACGTCTCCTTCCAGGCAGCGTTAAGGGTTAACGTTAGGGTTAGCTGTCTGGAAGGCGACGTTGGAGGTAAACAAAAAAAACACCGTTGGTAGGCCTACATTTAGTTAATGTGGCTCGTTAGAGCAATATCCTAACTTGTATTCTCAATGTAGCCTATCTTTTCCCCTTTGTATTATCAGCCTAGTTTTAAACCCACACGTTGCTGCTGTTTCCTTGATCCAGTTTCAGGTTCAAGGCAGTGCCTAATTGAGTGTTTGTGCATTGTCCTCATTGTCCTGCAAATCGGCCGGGCTGTTGGACCGACACATTTTGGCACTTTCATGTGCAGCCTCTGTCATTATTGTCCCCTCCTGTTGTTTCTCTGTAGGTTGTGACTTGTCGCTTGGCGCAGTGCCTCCTCCTCTGTTGGAGCA
Organism: Etheostoma cragini; assembly: GCF_013103735.1. NCBI lineage: Eukaryota > Metazoa > Chordata > Actinopteri > Perciformes > Percidae > Etheostoma > Etheostoma cragini. Next base: position 18,357,335 of record NC_048420.1, on the reverse strand, counting down.
GCTGATTAGCTGATTCAGACTCTGTTGTTGTAATGACTCATTGTTATGCACTAGGTCACCCTAAGAGTACTTTTTTCTTCTTGTCATCATCATGTACAGTATATCATGTTTATTCAATGGTCCCATGTTCACAAAGTGCCCATGAAATGAGAAATAAAATAGTATGATAGGACATTACTTGTACTACAGTGTCCACAACAATTAAAAGTCTCGCCAAGGGAGCACTTTTTGCAATAACTACATTAGATTGCAGTGCAATTTTACAGGCTTGTATTTTCCTGGATCAAATAGAGTATAATATCCCAATCACCAAATCCACCAATATGAGATAACCCATAACAAGAATATAGCAGAATTGAAATTAGGGCTGAACGATATTGTGTTTTAGCATCAACATTGCGGTGTGCGCATGCACGATAGTCACATCGCAGGACGTCACGAAGATGAAGCTAATCCTTTTTTTTGCTGCTTGACAGAAAAGTACACTTTCACCGTTTTCCTTTTACATGATTATTCCCTTCCCCTATAAGACAGGTTGCCATGTGGGAAACGTGTGTATGTGATGTTAATCTAAAAGGTTTTAGTGTTATTGGAAGTGAGACTCTTCGTGTGTAGAAAAGTACCGTAGGCAGCAGCTGACACAGTGTTGCGCGTAGTTTTTGATGGGCAGTCAGTAAAGCTACAGTAGTCAGGGTTTTATGTACGCTGCAAATACGAACTAAATCACCTGATTAATGCAACATAATCACAACTTCTCCCGGCCATTTTCCCCCGCAGTAAGCCGCTACCAGCCAGGCTAAAGCTACTATAGTTAGCCTAAAAAAACAAGGGGTCCGTCCGTCCAAACTAACGTTGCGGTTTGGAGCCGCGACACTGGAAACGTAACAATAATCTTCTACAGAAGTCTGTCTGATGTAACGCAATTTACACTGATTTAATTGTTGTTGGAGACAGAGATTCTGTTGCTACAGCGCGTGACATGCAGGTCTGATCAATTTATCAAACTAACGAGCTGGCCCCGCTAGGCGACCCCAACCGGAAATTTAGAGGAAGCAACATGCAGTCATTGTCATACACTTTAGCCTGGATTATTAGTATTATACGAACACAATGGTGTCATGCTAGTGAACCAGCGTACTTCTACCTAATTTCCTCTCCAAAATCACTTCAGAAAAGTAGTCACAGTGTTCACTTGCTTTGGATTTTGTGAAGCATTAAAGTTCAACAAAGTATGGTTCACATTAGAAAGATCCTTTTTCATTTTTAGCTTCTACGTAGATGCACTCCCCGACAAAATCCCCGCGGTAGTCGAGAATGATTTATTATTTCCAAAAAGAGCTATCTTTTTTCAAATCGCAATATATATCGAAGGGAAAAAATTTCGCATTGTCAGAGTTTTTCTTGCTTGACCATAAACATCTTAATGACTTTACACAGACAAAACAAACACACACACACATTTTAACCTGATCAATATCCACCTCCCTGTTTTCTATGTCCCCTGAAGGGCTTCACTGGGACTTGACACGTGACATTGATTCTCAATATTGGCACTGGTGTTGACAAGTGGTTGATAACCTGCTTTTTGCCCATATGGCTGTGTTTTAATTACCCCATCACATCACATCGGTACAGTATAACTCTCTACAGAATATCACTTGGCTGCTTTTAATAAACATTCAGATAAAACTCACTGCTCCCGGTTTTTAAAAAAAGGCGGTGATTTTGTCCAGAAACCATTTATGATCCTTATTTCCTTTTTTTGTTGGCTTGCCTGCTTATCATCTTACTTAGCAAGTAATGCTTGGACAGTAATGCAACATGTGCGATCTCTGCACATGTTGATGGAACATACTGTTTTTGCAGGATGTGACATGGCACAGTTGAGCCATGGCACTGTGTTGTTATCACATCTCTAGATGAGGTCAACATAGTGAATGTTGGACTGCAACGGTCTACTCTCTTCTCTCACATTTCCCACTCCTCTCCATCCAAGAACTTTTGTGAACGAGGAGGAAGAGTTTGGCTAGGCTCAGCCAGGCTGTATATGCGCGGCCCACCCCGTCGTGTTTCGGTGCACGCCACTCACCAGATCTTGTGGTCTGTAATTTGTGTCATGTTTTGGTGGGAAGCGTGGGTGTTGTTCACCTCCTTTTACATCTGTGATTTACAAGGGGGTTCAGAGTGCTGTCTCGCACTCTGATGCTGGACTCAAAAGAATCACTTCAGAGGGGGGTGGGTCTGGTGTGAGCCTGGCTTCTAAGGATGGTTTGAGAGGGGGAAATGGGAGGATGGAGGAGAAACAGATTCAAAATTACATGGAATGTCTCTGATCAGGTTCAAGGGATTCTGGAGGCAACCAAAGGAAGATTTCAACTTTCGGTTTAGTTTCTTCTCCCGGGCATTTGTTTTAGATTGACCCCTTTTATGAAGATGGAAGATGAAGGTGAAACCTTTCTTGGTCCTTTCTCAAAAGGGCAAGGGAGGTCGGATTGCTATGACAAACTACTCTCACGTGATCCGAAAAAAAAAACATGCTAAGCCTGAGAAAAATCCCTTTTTATAGTATTTCAAGAGTGTAAAGGTCACTGCAGCAAATACACGACCTCAACTTGAAGCCTTTGATGGCTTTTGAAGGGAGGGGAAAAGGTGCAGGCTGTGTATTGTGACTGATGTATTATCATGGCCCACAGCAGTATTCCAGTTTCATTTTCTGGCTTAAATGGAAGTTTTCTGCTGATTTGGTGGTAATGAAATGATCAGCACAGCCTGACCTTCCTCACAACTTAAGACTGTCTAGTGCATTTTTCCAGACAAATACTCAAATAAAGACACATATCCTCAAGCATCATTCACTACTCGATGCACCAAGAACAAATAACCCACACTTCTATTTCCAGTTGTGTAGATTGATCTAAAGTCTATATGAATCCTGAAAGCATGTTATTTTCTTTTAAATTAATGTTTGTTGATCCTGCTAATACCCTCTCGGCGGCTACTGAACTGAATGCAACCCATCACCGTTTCACAGCCCAAGGCTCTTAGAGTCTGAATGAGGTTTTTACTGTACGTTGGACATTTTCTCTTAATTCTTCAGTCATAAAAGCAATCTGCTCCATCTAAAGCACTTCATTTCCAATGTGATTCATGATAAATAAGTAAACTGCCTGTCTGTAGTGGGTGGGCAAAATATGTACCCTCTTCTCTGTCATTCTTTATTTAAGAGGAGGTAATGTAAAGAAATAAGTGCAGCAAGGAATAATATGCAAGGAAACAAACAAAGAAAGAATGTAAGTTGTATGCTGAGGTGCAAGACGGTAATGACAGAGCAGAGAAATGAAAGGATTTAGTGCAACATAGAAGCAGAGGCCAAATGCTGTGCTGCGACTGCAGCTTCTCCTGCTGTATATTTAATGATGCTCTTTTATTTTGCATTAGCCTAGATTTCCTCAAACCGAAGACACAACTAGCTCCCCTGCATTCAACTGTGCATGTTTTGTCTGACTTTGAAAAAGGCTATTGCTTTCTTTTTATTTTTGTAATAAGTCCACCAACGACACGCATGGGAACACCAAGGTTCTTGCTCTGCAGAGCAACCTACCTCCTTGCTAGTTTCCGACCCTTGGGGGGTGGGTGCATTCACTCAGTGCCTGTCTGCCAAGCATTATGCAATCACTAATGGACTCTACATAAGGCAGGAGGCAGGGGCTGCTGGACCACTGAAAGCACAACAGCAACCACCACCACCGCCCCCCTTTTGCCTTGAATCCATCTGTGTCCATGCATGAACTCCTGTTTTGTCACCACGCAAGCACAAACACAAGTAGATAAAACGCACATTCGCACACATGGTCTCTTGCCTCCCCAGTGTTACTATTTTTCTGTCCCTCTCTACATTGAACCACTCAATCCACGTCTCCCTGCCAGCATGGTGAAGATGCTGCCTGTCATTACCACAGTATTATGGATTAGGTTGAGAACAGTGGCATTATATTTCCCTTTCCATCTGGAAGGAATGAAGGGAAAGGGTATTTTTTTCTATTTTTTTCACACAAGATACATCACATTTTTTTCCTTTCCCGTTCCTTAAGATGTGAGTGCTTACATTGAATATGCCGACATCTGCAGGATGTATGTGTGTTTGAAAGGAACTGCTTTGCTCTCCCCTCTCTCCTCCTTGATGACGAGTTGGACGAGGCTCTTACTTTGGCAAGGACTTGTGTATACTAGTAAAGACTCACAAATAGCCAAACTCTGTTGACTGTGCATGTGTTTGTGTGTGCTGGTTTGTGCGTCCGTGCCTTTTTTATGTCCCTCTGGGTATGTCTGTGTGTGTGTGAGAGTTTATTGCCACGTGTTTAAAATACTGTCATCCCAGCCACCAAGGCATAGGGAAAACACATTAGGGAGATGTGGCTGCAGCAAAAACTGCTGCACTGCTTTATGTTGGGCCACAGCCACTCTTAGATAGCAAACAATCAGAGGCTGCAAAATTGGACAATAAAAGCCTCTGAATGTGGCTTGAAAATATCTGGATGAAAATATTTAGACATAGTAGACCTGGAGTATTACTCTTTCTCTGTACCCACCCTCTTTCTTCCTCTCTTTCTTTTATTTAATTAGCTTAGCAAATGGAAACTTCCTTGGCAGAACGGCAGTTGAGGGGATTGTGGTTGTGACAAAGAAATGGGGAAAACCCTGTCAGGACGTCTGTTTTCTTCCTTTCTTTCTCTCTCTCTTTTTTTTTACTGCCTTCCAGTTTCAGTCGGCAGGAGAAAAAGAGGGAGATGAAGGAAAATGAGTGGGGGAGGAGTGTGAACCCTGCCTTCCTTTTGCTGTGTGAGGTGTGAAAAATGTCTAACTCTGTAGGGGGTCAAATGAAAGAGACAAACCTATGTGGTAAACAGAGTGCCACGAGTAATATTTGGTATGTGACCACTGGACTGGTCTGCTTTGGTAACAGTCTGTAAGAGTTTTAGGAATCTGCCTTGTTCATGTTCCAATTACTCTGAAAGATACTTTGTGCTTTCACCTTATTGTTATGGGTTTTAAAAAGTTTTTCACATTTTTTTTGTTTTACATTAGTTCAAATCCCAAATATATACGTATAAATAATAGTTTATCGTGTAAGACCTAAAACACATTTAATCCTCACATTTGAAAAGCAAATGTTTGGTGTTTAGTTGAATCTGATGCCTTATTGTGATGCAGTTGACTGGAATTTATACGGTCCAGAGTCCTTTTGCCAAAGCAAATCAAAATCATTAAAAGAATTGTGGGGACGCTGCAATTTACTGTAAAGCTGAATTAGAAAGCTTTACTCTATTACTCTATTACTCTACTCTACTCTGTTTTTCCTGTGTTAAATATCATTAGTGTGGATTGTGGTTGTTTCAGGTTTTGTTGGTTAGGCTGCTTGTGAAACTTTCTTGGTTGACTTTGTTCTGCTGAACAGACAATAATCTTAGGGCCAAATGTGTTCCATCTGTATACTATCCGAAAAAAAAGGCAGACATTTGAAGCCATGACGTCAGCTAGGTTTTTCCATGTAACTCCAAAGATTGCTGTGGAAAATGGCACGGCACATTTAACACATGTGTGCTTACCCATATTTACGAGCACACTTTATCGTCTCTATAAGGCACCAAATTGATATCTGCCCTGGCGTTTCTCCAAGCAGAAAGAAATGTACTCCCCCCCCATCTTAACTCAAAACGCCAGCAAATGAGTTAAGGTGTGTACATCGTGCTTTCTATGCAAGGTGTAGCCTATCACGAAACACAGATTATACTCCATGCAGTCATTTAATTTAGAGCTGTTTTAATGAGAAAACTCTTGAGACTCCAGAGGGTATTTGGGAAAGCTGATGAGCTGGATAGAGAAATTCATTAATGAACTCCCCACATAGCGCATAGCACTTTTTTCCTCTAAATGCATGCTTGTTTGTAAACTCATCTCATTTAAGTGAAAAGCGGTGGCTTTAAAGGTTGCAATTGAGAGCTCATGAATACCGTAATTCCTCAAGTAAAGACCGGCAGTCAATTAAAAGCCGGGCCTCTGAAAGTGACCGGGGGCGTGGTCAACACGGACAAATAAAGGCCAAATAGTGTGGATAATCTGCCAAGTGCCTTTAATATAATATGCATTCAAGTTTAGTGTAATGTACATTTCTACCAATTTAATTTAACACATTCAACAATATATTCATGCTTTTTTTCTGAATTATGGTACTCATGTAAAGTCATATTTTCCTACCGGTATTTTAGTCAGTGCGGCTGTATGTGTTACTCAGCCAAGTGTGCCACTATGTGGCAGTAGCTACATTGGTCTCATTTAGTGACAGAAAAGAATGACGGCTCTGGTGCAAGTGACGGATGTTTCAACAACAAAAGTATGCGGAGGAAAACTCGGGTGAAAAAGGTACGAGACATTTTAACATTGACCCCGGGAGGATCCGACACCCGAAGCAAACAAAAGGATGAGCTAACAAGATTAGTCGACAGGAGCAGAGCACGGCTAGCTAGCTGGTGGTGGGAGGAAAAAAGTTAGCTTGGAGCTAGAAACAAAGCTAGCTAGCTACCGTCTGTAACGTTAATCCGATACTGGTGTAACTACTCTATGCTCTTATGTAATCTACCAGCAATACTGTAGTACCTGTATTTGAAATAAATACCTGGTACATTTACAGGGTTCAAACTGACACAGTGGTGGTGTTTGATTATTTCTGACCCAAATTGCTTTGTCGGCCTTCTGGCTGTTGTTGTGATATCTTTGCAAATGTTTCTTTAAAAATGAATGCTCTCTGTCCACTGGAACGCCACAGTTCTTAATTTAAAACATTTTATTTAAAACAATGAAACTTATCAAACAGATGGAATTAGAAATAAAGGCCTGTCTCTAATAACAGTCTGCCTCAAATAAAAGCAGGCTACCTTCTGTGGTTCAAGTAATAAAGACCTTGGCTTCTATTTGAGGAATTACGGTATTCATGGTTGAGACATGTTCGTAATTGTAATGGATCACAAAAAAAGAGGAAGTATGTGTTTCCATCCCTGTCTCCACGTGGGTAGTCTCAGTAGTCTCCTGAATGTTTCCAGCTTGTTTAATACTATCCTTATGAGCACATAACCTGGAATTTAATAATAAGATGCTTAGAAAAATCAATGCTTAGAAAAAAGTGCATTTGTCTCCAACTCTCCATATTCTTGGCAAAAACTTACTTTCATATCCTAGTTCCTAATCTGAGTTTAATTTCGAAGGCAATGGTGAGTGCTGATGTTGCTGTAGTTTGATTAATTACTATATTTTTATCCATTAGAACCATGATGTCAAGACCCTGTCTGTATCCAGATGTTCCTTTGTGCTGTTGTGGCAGACATCTGATGTTTGAAAGTCTAAACTGTGACCACATCACCGAAGTGGTCCAGACAGTGACTCACACTGTAAGACTGTATGAGCTAATATTGGTGAAGCAGGGGCCACATTTATAAAGGGACATTGCTGGGCACTTAAGTAAAGAAAATATTTGGAGTGGAGTTTCATTTGCTACTTAGGATCAGACTGAGGGCCTTTTCACACCAAGTCTTAAATAATTTATAGTTGGTAATTTGAAAAAAAACATGTGGTTTTTATGTAAATCTTTAGGTTTATGGATTTGTCTATTATGAAAACGTATTTTTCTCACAAGAAATATCCGCATTGGCATGAAATGTCCTCAAAGTGAGCCTATGTTACTTCTGCAAGTGGCAATTACTGCCACTTATTTTCTTGATTTTATCGTTTAATGTTCTAGGCAAAAGTGAAAAATGCCCTTCCAAATGGATGTCTTCAATTAACCCTGGACGACCGTCCAAAACACAAACATATCCCATTTACTGGAATAGAAGATAAATAAAAAACAACACATCTTCACAATGCACAAGTTGGAAAATCAGATGTTTGACATTTTTGCTTACAAAAGGTTAAACAATTGTCAAAATATAGTTGCTGATTAATTTGCTGTTGTTCCAGCCCTAGTTGTCTGAAAATGAGTAATGTTTATCATGTATGACTTAATTGGCCAAAACATGTATACACTTTATTATACCACCCTAAGAGTAACATTACTTGCCTGCACAGTCTGCACATCTGGACTGCTGTTCTACATTGTATGGCATTTTGATATTGACAATATTCCTATAGTCATTTATGGTAGTAAATTTGACACACAATTAAATGTGCAGCCCCAGGTCAAATTGCATGCCTTCTCAAACCGTCACTGTCTTCCTGCTGTGGTTGTTAACATGATCAGAGGCACTAATGTGGCGATTCCACCAGGCGAGTTAATCTTCACTAATGCATTCTGTTAACAGCCATCTGTGATCTCAACTGCGACTGTAAACCCTTTCAGCAGAGCATGATGCTGCATTCAGCGCCCCAGCAGTCAGTCCTCCATTATGCTAAGGGATTGGGTTTATTATCCAGCCCACTGAGGCTTTAGACCAGAGAAACTGTGTCAGATGGAATCCATTTTGATTTTAAATCCAAATACCACTGACACACTCATTGCCGGTGCTCTCCTTACGGGTGAGACCACACAGCCCTCCTTGACGGGTGGAAATTTTCAGGGAGAGGTCTCTAAACAAACAGAGGCTGCCAGTGAGAATGTGTCCACAGTCAGGTACATGGCTGACCCTTTGACTCCTTTACTGGAAATCTATTTTTGCATGGTTGACTGTGTTCAGGTTGCATGCTTCACTGTGTGTGGGGTTTGGACATTTTAAATGTTAGGCCGCAAATCAGTTTTTACGCTGTCCTCATTGACACGCTGTGTCTCACTTTTGGGATTTATCTATTTTGGTCTGACTCTTTGCTTTCAACCTTCTCTTTGGCCATCTCTGTCTAACTTACACCCTCAAAAATGTAAGGCCTTTTGACAGCGACATTAGCCAAGGTCATAGCTTCACTTTAATAATCCGTATTATTTCCATGCTATGCCTAAACCAGTTTTCATGGTATAATGGAAGCAGGCAGACAGGGTGCAAAGCTTGATTACTTTGATGATGATAATTTGTTTAATCAAGTGATTGGGTGGCTGAGTGGAATGGCTGCATGATCACTATCCTCCACTTAGCGGGATACCCTTTCTGTTTGGGAGTCTCCCAGCTTTCCCAGCTCTGCAGGGCTTTTCAGATTCATCACAAAGAATGAAATACTGGATAAATAAAGAGGAAGGGATCTTCAGAAGCTTTAAGCAGCTTTACGCCTCATAACATTTAAGTAAGTGATCATCCCCTATGTCCAGTAGTGCTACTCAACTAACCCTTGAAACAGTTTTTAAGCGAACACAGGAGTTGTTTTGTTTATTTTTCCGTGTCATTGTTGAACTAAGCCAAACTTAAAGAGGCACTGTGGAGTTTTGGACCACCACATGAAGACATTTTTTGTGTGTGTGGCTCCCTGTTAATTGTATCGTGAACACACAATAGGACAACTTTGAAAATAGTAGTATAATTTCTGCCGTTACTCTGAAGGAACTTTGTGAAGTCCTATTGAGTTGCATTAGAATATGCTGCGCTGCTGCTTCGGCTTGACTTCAAATCTTTTTCTATGAGTCATCCCAATGTTTTAGAGGTGGAATAATGCATTGCTGAATACTATTTTACATAAACGTCTGAATGTTCTGATCAAAGGGAATCTACTTTTGACATGTTGTAAGGGAATTGCATGACTTCCTGAATTTTCTCGTAGCTATTACGATGGATGTCACAAAACCAAAAATCTCGTAGTGGATACCAGTATTACCAAAAAAAGTACACAATGGTTGATACCAAAGTTGAAACAACAGTGTGTAAGAAAATAAAGACAAACAACTGTAATGGATACATTAATTCCTTTATTTAAACATTTAAAGATCATAAACAATAAACAATAGTGGCAACTATGGATGTCATGTCAGTAAAATTAGTCATCAATACTAATACCAGTGAAATTCCATGATTGTTGATACCCATTTCGATGCCACAGTAATTTAAGGATAACACTTGGGGGGTTGGGACGGACAGTGTCATCTCACTGTTTTTCACTGTCAGTTGTTTAGTTTCAACGTTCTAATGGGTTTAAGTGGAGGGGGCTGGAAAGCATGATTTACATGTAATCAAGAGATGCAAATCTTCTGGACCCACGGCCCGCTGCTCTAAAGCCTGGCATCACCACACAGCCCGCATACGGCACCTCTTCCATGAGTTCGCCTGGAACTCCCCAACAGCAAGCATGTGAAGTTGTTAACTAACTAGTTGTTAAGTTAGTTTACCAAATTACTTTTTGTTTGGGAGCTCCAGGTAAAGTTGGGAAAGCAGTTGCTGTAGATGTATGGTAAATTGAGGCGCTCTGTTTCTCTGTGCTGGCCGGCTTTCTTATTCTTCTTCTTCAGCATTTAGCTGCAGACTAGAACACTTGTATGCGTATGCTGCCCCCATCACGTCCAGAAGAATTGCATCCCAATTGGGTCGTTCACTCGTGTATAGTGAAAACACAAACACGCACACGCACACGCACACACACAGCTCTGAAGAGTCTATTGAAGACGTCTTTTTGAAGATAATTGCTCACTCTCACAGTTTCTGCTTTTGTTTAGTGTGGTTTCACTTCACTATGTGTGACTTGGTAACCACAAGAGAGTTTATGACACATTTTGTTAGACCTGCAGTGCAAAAGCTGCTGCAAACACATGCCGCCTGATGGGTTTTTGATAGTGGTTTCTCTTTAGTGTGGGATGTACCACCACAACCTCTGCTCTACAGCTTTCACAGCATTTATCTGTCCGTTTTGAGTTGAGAGATCAGTCTTCAAAGTTTTATGCACTTAACATGAAGTAGAGCTTAATCTCTCTTATCGTTAAAAAAAGAAAATGCTGTGTCTTAACATGTCTTTTGATGAATCTCGAGACCCCAGCATGCTCAGCCCATTGGTTAGGCGGTGGTAAAGTAAAACCTGGAGCACAGGGTGGAGCGCCAGTCGGCCAGCATCTTGTGTTGTTTCAGGAAAGCCAGACTGCAGTCTTTAGAAACCACACATTCTTGTAGAATTACAGCACAGGGAAAGAATTGGGAAAGGCCGTATAGTGAGCAGAGGTTTGGCAGGCGCATTAAAAGCCATTTTTAGCTGCATAGGTTTTGTTAGTGATCTTGGTCCTGCATCTAAAGGAGTGAGTGCTTCTGTGAAAGACTGGGCTCTGGTTAATTGTGTGTTATCTCTTGATAAATTGACACTGTTTCAAAGTCTCAGCTTATTCTTCCACAAAGTCATTAAAGATTGAAAATGCAGACTGTGGTTGGAGCAGTGGGCCTATTTTGGTTGCCAGAATTCAATTATTTACATTGGATGGAACATGAATAAGAATTTCACCCCATCATTTCCAAGTATGAGCCAGAGGCTAGAAGACTTCTTTAATAAAAAGTCGCAGAAAATATCCCCAAACCAATACAAGATGGTTTTGCTGCGACATTAGGGATGCACACCTCATCCTTAAAAGTGGCAGAGTGTGAACTTATTTATTTACCAGCAAAAGAAGCAGGCACTCCTCAGAAGAGTCTTTCCAGTTAGGGGGAAATCAAAGTTGAACTGCAACATGTAAGGCACCCTGGAGGATATTGGCTACAATGATGTGAGCTCTTTATTCATATTTTTGATCTTACTTGTGGGCTGTTGTTTGGTTGATAAGAGAAAAATGCATTTAGCGTCAAGCAGCTGGCCTGCATATGTACAACATGAAAGTGTTTTTCTTTTAGTTTTTTCTTTCAACTAGCACAGGAACTGAGCACGAAGAGCTGTGGTGTTTCTGTCAAACATCACTCATTCACAGAGACACACACAGATGTACATTACAATGGCCTCCTCTTTGTGTGATTGGTGTTTGATCCCTAAGGCAGGCAGTATTCTCCAAACAAAATCACAGTTGTTACTTCACACTGGGAAAATGATGGGTTTATGAGCTAAAGGAAGTGCTATGGTTTTGCCTAGATGGCTGCAGCATGTGCTGTCTTGTTCACCAATACCAGAATTCAACATAAACTGTAACTGGTCAACATTGGAGTTGTAGTACTTTCATATTGTTTGGTGACATCTTCAGATTACAGTTTTTTTTTTCGATCAAAAGTCCATGGAATCTGATGTGACGTATACAATAAGAACAGCAGAAAAATCCTAATGTTTGAGAAGCTAGAAACTGAGAATGTATGGTATCTGTGCTTGTAAAATGACTGAAAACTTAATGAAAACAATTAATCAATTTTCAAAATTGAATTCTTTTTCTAAACAGTGACTAATCAATGTATCAGCTAATCACTGCAGCTTTACTTGCAAGCTGTGTTGGCTCCTACTGTAACTGCAAGCAGGTAAAACTGGTATTGACCCCATTGTATGGACAGACCCTGTGTTGCAGTGAGTATTTGTACACCAATTCTGATTAAGTTTGAACTAAACTGCTAAGAGGTTTGAGGTGCTGTTCAGCCCCCAGGAGGGTTATCTTCAGAATTGATGAACCAGATGAACCTCAGGTTACTCTTCAACACTGTTGATCCACACAGGTAACAGTGGTACGGGGGAAAAGTGGCCTGTGTCTTCATTCTTTCCACTCTGTGGCTGAAATGTGACATTTTTTTACCTGTACGATCAGTGCTTTAGGAAGTTTCAATGACTATATGGTTTAAGCTAATCGTGATCTTTCAAGGTTCATGGGTGCACATCATTACTGCAATAATCGACTGTTGTTGGGCCTTACAATGCTTAAAACTCCCTGCAGGAGTTAAACCTACACTGTGCTAATACTGCCAAGCAAACATTACATTAAAAAGAAACCCTTTGTCCATGTTTGAAGATATTTTAGGTTGAAGTTTTCATATTGATGGAGACTAGAGATTTAGAAACCTGTTTAGCTTTGGACCCTACGCTGAGTCTGGCACGCAGCTCAGCTCATGCACCCATAATTAGACACCATTAATGTGCAATTACATGAGTCATGCTTAGCCCACATTGCATCTAGTCACTGTTCATACTTAAGCCCACTAAGAGCTGCCCTTTTTTGTGTCATGCTGTTCAACTCGTTTTAAAACACATCTGCACATCTTTTAACATGTCTGCCAACACATATTGCTTGGCTAAAGATATTTGTTTTTAATCAAAAACGTATTAGTGTGGATATAGCCCAAAATGGTTCTAAATAAGTAAAACATTGCTTCAGTCTTGAGGTCTGAATGCTTGTTGTTTCAGGATCATAGAGGATATCAAAAATATGTGGGGGCCACATTAAACCATTTAGCACCTTGAGCATGTTCTCCGTTGCCACACAGGAGTACTCAAAGTCTGTTTTTAGCACCTCTTCATTGCCAGTTTTGACAAACAATAAATGGATTTACAATCTGTTGCATGTTGTGTTGACTTATATATATGAACTCAATGTAGCTCTTGGCTTTTAATCATATCACTTAACAAAACACCAAAGTTTTTAAAAGAGTGTAATGAATGTGTCACTTATTTAGTTGTTGTTTGTGTCTGACAGTCCATTTTGTCTTTGGTCTGAATAAAGGGGGATTATACTTTTTTTGGCAATACTTTTTTTTTTTCTGAGGCTTAACATCTTAGCATGACACAGAATAATGACTTGCACATCTACATCTGTAACTGTAGTCATCTGACATAATCATATGACATGGTGGCCCAGACTGGATTAAAGCCATACGATGAAACCCTCTTCAAACTGACTGATGGCAGGAGTTTTTGGTCAGCAAAGCAAACACACATTGCTTTGCTCAGGTTATGAGCCAGTATTAATCAGTTGATTCATAATCTACACTTAATATAGTCCCTGTGGATTTTGTAACACAAACACATTGTGCCCCAGACATTCTGGCTAGCTGACTATTAATATACCCTGTGCATACTGTAGGAGACGACACTTTGGACTCGTACCTAGGGCTGCCAAACGCTCACTCACTCTCAACTCACCCAATCACACCGTCTCTGCTGTTTCTCAAACTCTGAAAAGTTTGCACCCAAGTTTTATTGACGAAAGCTGAGACAAACTTTGTTTCATCTGACGAGCTGTGAGCTGTCAGAAGACTGTAGCTTTGTGAGTGAGGGTGAGATGGAGAGCAGACAGACAAGAGAAAAAAACAGCAAGATATGACAAAAAGCTTGTTAAAACATAATAAAAAAAATGTATACTATATAAAAAAATAGCCAAACTTTTGTTGGAATTTACAGTATTGATAGAATAGATGGCTCTAATAACAGATATTCCAATCCTTTCTGTATTTAAAATACAAAAACAAATATAAAAATAAAGAACCCTTGCCCCATTTGAACAGATCAGTTTTTTCCCTTAAAGCTGGCTACAGGTTTGACTAACGACCTGATGTGCCAGTGAGTGTCATACTGACAACAAAAACAACAGACACACGTACACTACTACACATGCAAACACGCTCACTACTGGTCAGGATTAGCCCCGGATAATGTGATCAGAGATCACCACCTGCCAATCCCCTCCCGTCCTCTCATCCTTCCAATGCATCTCTTTTCTTTCTATTTATCTGTTCCTTAAAATACACTGTCTTCCTCTTCTACAGTCCCTCTCTTTCCCATAGTTATGTGAGGGACTTCTTTCATTAACCTCACTCACCATCTCTGCATCCTTCCTGTCTTTAAATACCTAACACACTATCCCTGCTAGAAGTGAACAAGTTTCCGCAGGATTCACCTTTGTTGCTATTAGTTTTTTCCCAGTCTTGGTTTTTCTTTCTTTCTTGAATGCACCCTTGCCTTTCTCCTCCATCACTCCATCACATCATAGGTCCCTTCCCTTACACTGTAGTCTTATGGCCTGAGTCCCTTGAGTCCAAATCCTCTTAAGGAAAAGGCTTGGATGGGAATTCAATCGCTGCACCACATGGGTTGAACCCGATCAGCCAACAAAGCGACAAAATTGCCCACCCCACCCCCACAGCTTGCATGCCACTGCCCCATCTGCTATCTCTCTGTCTCTCTCTCTCCCTCTCTCTCTCCCACGGCTTTCATCTCAGGTGATAAAGGTGTATTTGTCAGAGCTAGCAGCAGTGAGAGATTGGCGTCCTGGATGGAGGAATGTGGCACATCATTTTTTTTTTTAACCATGCACGCTGATAAGTGCCACATGTATTAACAGGCATGTAAATATTGTTATCTGGATTTCTCCTCTTCCTAGTTATACATTTCTAATCCAACCATGTATTCATGTAATCTGAATCACAGGGCAAACAATTGCTTACAGTGGGCCCGAGAGCTCATACTACAATTTGAGAAAACACAAGCAAAATAGAAAATAAATATGAATTTGACAACACATTCTCAGCATTTAGAAGACAAATGTGAGAAAACAGCCACTATACAGAACTGCTGCACGTTGCTGTCTCTTTATTTGGTTGTCTTTTCTTTCTCTCGTTTTCTTGTAAATGCTGCGTCTGGGTGTTGTCAAATTGATGTTTATTTTTCTATTTGTGCTTGTGTTGTCTTAACTTACAGTGAGCTGACCTGTTGTTTTCTTCATTTGCTTGTGTTTTTTCTTATTGCACGTTGGCAGTGCGTTGAGCTTTCAGAGCCACGGTAGAGTCTAGTCCTTCTCCGATCCATCTTCTGTATTTGTTGTATTTTTATGTAGTGAGGAAGACATGTGGTAAACTTTTACCCCTTCAGTCCTCGAGAGAGCTTTTATGTTGTGGTGTTAATGATCTGGCAATGAAGAGCTGGAGGGTTTTTCTTTTCTCGGCAACAGATTGGTTAGAGACACAACAACAGACCAAGAGACGTTCAAATGGAATAAAAAACTGGACTATGTTACTATTCCAAACTGGTTACGTAGTTCATCCATCAATGAAACGTGTGCACACACTTTTCAATGTTAACACAGACTATGTGAGCACAAATGCAGACACATGATGTGGAACACACACCTCACCCTGCCCTGGTTAGTTTTATAACGCCAGTGAAACACACAAGCTTTTAAAAGGCAGAGTTGATGGAAACCATGCCCTTTCATTGACAAAGTGACAGAGCAAACCAGACTGTGTGAGGTGTGAGAGACTTGTTTTGTGACACCGAGCACTAGAGGACCCCTAACAATAGAAGCTGCTGAAAATCCGTCGTTGCTATCAAGGAGTTCTGTTGTTAGTGAACTGAAAAAAGACAAGTGATTGACTAATTGTCCCTTCTTGTATGGAACACACTATTTTTAATGTACACTCATTTGACTGAGCTGAAAGTGTATTGACTCTGCACCTTGATTGTTAGAAGACAAGTTGATTAGCTTAACACTTAGTCTGGAGCACATGATCGGTGATTAATGACTTTGACCCCCTCTTGAGCCTTAAACTATGTGCATGCCATTGTTTCAAAGATTAAGGGCACTTAGTTTAAAACACTTAGCAGTGCCCCTTTATGTTGCACATTATGTGCATGCCAGAGGTAGGACAGCTAAAGGGAGACTGAGGAGAGAACGTCTGGAGTACCACAATGTGTTTTATTTTTCAAATCAAATTGAACTCCTGAGCACCAAGACGTTTGGTACATGCCGTCTTCAGCATGTAATTTACATGACCAGCATTTGGCAGTACTTGAACAACGGTCAGGTTTAAGAACGAAGAGTGCAAGTACAAAGCATCCACAGGCATCATGGAACAAATGCACACACATACACAAAGCCTAATTATAGCGATAGGGTTCAAACAAAACACATTCCAGTGGCGTGTGTGTGCTTTGTTGATGTGAAAGTTCAGTCAGCAGTGCAGAACACGGGACTCTGACTGACCCCACGTTTCTCAGGTAACTATGATACACACACGCCTGTGTATAGAGATTAACACACACACACACACACACACACACACACACACACACACACACACACACACACACACACACACACACACACACACACACACACACACACACACACACACACACACACACACACACACACACACACACACACACACACACACACACACACACAATATTCATTTCAATTGACTCGTCCAGCAGCAGTAGCAGCACCACCTGTGTTAGTGTAGGAATGGTTGATATTGTAACCCTGCTGCGGCTTGAAAGACGGCATTCATCCCTTTCCAGAGCACTGACTGAATATGTACATTGTATCTGAGGTGTGTGTGTTTATGTATCCAAGGCACCATACTGAAAAGTGTTTGCCTGTGGCACAGGTGTAATATGCACAGCAGAGGTTTATATACTATAATATATTATATAATACATTACACACAATGTGATAGATCTCAGGTGGGAGCCTAGAGAAGCTGTTGAAGTCTTAATTGGTTATAATAGTGGTTTGTATTTACAATGTATTTAGGAAGAGATGTGATACCCTGATTTGGAAAAGCATCCAAAACACTTAATATTAGCATGGAATGAAATGTTTCCTATATACACACACAGGAGCCAGGATTCCAGCCTTTTTACCTCCCACAGTTAGCTAAAAACAGTTAATAAAACAACCATTCTGAATACTTGGATGGATATAAATCACCCAGTCATTCAGGTGTTTGTCTGCAAAAAAACATTCTGGTGGCAAAGTGTCAAAATGCCAGATCAAAAATCCAAAATAAACCGCACTGAGTGTGAAATAAATTCGAGGCAGGATGCAATATATTTGGTGTTCCTGGTTCTGGTGTGACCATGAAAGATTCAATTTTGGCAGTATGTTACAGCAGCGGTAGTTCAAATTTTCAATTTCCAGAAATGAAGAGGAATTGGTCATATATCAGAGTAAAATGTTAAGAAGTGCAGACAACTAAGCATCAGTGTCACCGGGAGTGGTCAGAGGCATCTATCTTTGGAGACTTCCTCATCAGAGAGACAAAGATCTCAGAGTCTCAAAAGAAGTGCATTATTTCTGTCACACACAATGAATTGGTTTTACTATTTTCAGGCAGTGTGTCTGAAAAACAAAATCACTGTCTAGGACTAGATATTTGTTTTAAAGAATGCTGTGAAATTTGATATTTGGCTTTTTATTTATTCATGTACTCCCACAGTGTCTGAAATGTTTGTATGCTGGATCAAATGTGTCCTTGTGGTATGCAAATTTACTTATCAACTTTGTTTTAAAAACATCCCAATTTCTGGACGGCCTCTAGCTCACCCAGTAGGAGTGTGCGCCCCATGTAGGCTGAGACCTGCAGCGGCTCAGGTTCAAGTCTGACCTGCTGCCCTTTGCTGCGTGTTCCCCCCCTTTCCTGTCTGTCCACTGTCACTAATGAAGGGAAAAGCCCCCAAAAATAGTCTTTAAAAAAACATCTGAATTTTGCAGGTTAAATGGCTTTTTTATGCAAACACAATGTATATAATGATGCCCCCGGTATTTCTGCACCCTAGCATTTGACTCAAGTCCTCTAAACCATGCAACAGTACATTGTGGGTCAGTTATTCCTACCGTCTAATCCCACCTACAGAAGTGTAGAAACGCCCCTAGCGATGGCAGGAAATACGACCTACAGGAGGGTTTTCTGCCCTCATATCTAAACGTCTGTTTTCAAATTACAATTTGATGACACAGAGAAAAGCGGCAACTCTCACATTCCCAATCTGGGACTGCAGCTAACAATTAATTTCATAGTTGATTAATCTGTTGATTATTTTCTTGATTAATCAATTAGTTGTTTGGTCCATAAAATGTCAGAAAATGGCGACGTCCTCAAATGTCTTGTTTTGTCCACAACTCAAAGATTCAGTTTACTGTCACAGAGAAGAGAAGAAACTAGAACATATTCACATTTAACAAGCGGAATCAAAGAATTTTTACTCAAACCAACTCATCAATTATCAAAATAGTTGGCCGTTAATACTATTTGATTAATTATTGCAGCTCTACATTTTAATTAATCTGGCATAAGTTACAATGCTCTCAAACAGAGAAGAGCTTGTTTCAGCAGGAGTTTTGTCCCCCATTCAATAGCAGCCCTAAACAATCTCCCTTGTTGACATTATTGTGAGCTGGTATGATGAATGCATTCATGGAGATTTTGCTAGCTGACTATATCTGTATGTGGCTATTTGTATATCTTTACGCTGCTGTTTGTTGTGATGTTAAGTGGTTGTGGAAACAAATAACTCTTTGGGACAATACATCTAATATAAGAAGATGGGCCCAGCAAGTGTGTACATTGCTAAACTGATTGCTCAATTTTTAGGGTGGTTGGTAATTAAATATTTGTCAACTCATTACATGCACTATGCTGTACCGTAAGCTTGAGCTTCCACAAGTAATATCTGAAACAGTATTCCATCCATCCACCCCGTGTCCTCTTAGCAGGCCGGTCCAAGGACATGAGATAAAGAGAGACCTGTTTTCTCTCTCGCACTCCCTTACAGATGGTCTTGGCACCCTCTCTAAGTATTCCTCCTTCCCAGCTTTTAAACCAGAGTCTGTGTGTCGGCTGCTGACAGCAGCTGAGCACAGCAGAGCTTCAGTTCTGGGCCACATGCTACTCAACCAAACCATGGTATGCTTGCATTGAGGGAGCAAGCAGCCTGTTGGCGCAGAGAGGTAGATAACAGTCTCATATGCATTTAAATAGAGGTGGATGTACGCAGTGTGCACTCATTCCTGTCCACTGAGCCAAGTATTACATAGCAGGCCTGAAAGATGAGAAGTCCTGTACAGACAGCAATGGGGGATGTCATACAGGCTCTTTTATTCTACTTTCTCTAAAATACACTACAGCTCCTCTGAGAATACCTGCTAAGTTAGCAGTTTAACTATTCATTTCCTGCTCTAGCATAAACGAAAGGCTAGGGTCTCATATAGTGTGCATTTGTGGGATAAAAGTTAAGCCAAGTTAGTATTAATGTGATGCAGGTGAAGGACGGAAACTCTGCTGTTTTGTGGGCCAAGAGAGACACGAGAACGCTGCACCAATATACTGTAGGGCCGGATTTCTGCTTAATTTCATGTTACATTAAGGGTGAGCAATTGTAATAGGGTCACCGAGACCTTTTTGACAGAACAAGCTTTGCACTGCAGGCGTTGTCATTTTTTTTGCCATGATTCAGTGGGATATGAATTAGAAGAAAAAAAACACTGGACCTCTCTAGTCCAGCTAAAGGTTGCCATGGGAGCCAGAGGTGGCTATTAATTAAAGGAGGAAAGTGAATATGTCTATGAAAATTGTGTCTCAGTGAGTTTGTGTGTTTCTGTTTGTGTCTGCTGTAATTGCCTTTACCTGGGGCTTTCAAACCTCCTCTCTTTCTATTGTTATCTTGCTTTTCTTCATCCCTCAGTCTCTGCTTTGAAGAATAACATACAAACGACAGTTCACTTGGGCCATCAAAGTCCTTGTAAATCCAAATGCATGGCCAATAAATGTTTCATGAAAACCTAGTGAAATACCTAGTTTTAGCTCTCACAGTATGTAGAAATTAACTGAATTAGAGCTGAAACGCTGAACAAGTTGATTAATTGATCAGCAGAAACATAATAGCAGTAATTTGACATTTCAGTCATTTTTGCAGCAAAAATGAATGGAAAAAGGCACATATCAGCTTCTAACTTCTCAAACATTTGCTGGTTTTCTCTTTCTATTATATCATAATATATCCCTTCTATCTGTAAAATTATATATCTGGGTCTTTGGGCCCAAAAAAAGAGGTTAATTCCTACAGATGCAATTAAGAGGCTTGAAATTGCTTTACTTTAAAAAAAAAAAATGTAAATGAGTAAATTAAAGTTATTATCAGGACAATAAGACACATAGATTGTCCCTAGTGTCGAATAGAGACAAGCAACATTTAAGATTCAGTGATTGGTCAGTTTGAGATCTTCTCAGCGCCCAGCAGAGGGTTTAACTGTTTATGAGCTCTTGTTAAACAAGAGCTGCTTCTTATTCATACAGCTGCTTACATCTGTGTGTACATGACGTGACTCCATTTTGAGTCCCTGCAAGTGGTCTGAGCCACCGATATGTGGTTTTCGTGAGCACTGTGCTATCACTTCCAGCTAAATAGAGAAACTCCAAATTGTTCCCATGCTGCGCCTTAGTGCTTTTGGGTTATTAGAGTCTTTTTGGTACCTGTTTTATATAACACAATTAAATCTCTCTGTTTTTTACCACATTTGCTCTTCTCGGCACTGCTCAACTCAAGCTTTTCTCTTAAGCTTCATATTTCTCTCCTGTCTGGAGGGAAGAAAGCTGCTGTGCTGCAGCAAATCTTACTGTTTCCCCCCTCCTCAGCACCAGGGATGACTGGAAGGTGAAGCCCCATTTCCCAGTGTCTAGAGTTTCACAGCTGACAAAGAATGTAGGCTTTCCCGTGCGTATCAGAAGCCGTTTAACGGCGCTGAGGAATTTACCCAATTCCCAACCGGTGGGCAGGCAAGCAGGGAGGCGTACAGGAGGGAGGAGAGGGAGGAGAGGGAGGCATTCGTTTGAGGGAGCAGCAGAGCTCGCTAGGCCTGGGAATCTGCAGAGCTCCTTCTTGTGCAGAAGGCATAAAGAAAGCCAGTTACGGTCCATCAAGCTGGATACCACAGCACTGAGCTATTCTCCAAATACGGCCATGTTGAAACCACATGAGCTCCACATTGTTCCCTTCTTTATGAGTTCTGGGAGCACTCAGTGAGAAATTTCACAGTGAGAAGGTTTACATTAACTTAACTTTTAAATCCGATCAGGCCTCTAGAGAGCCACTTGACAGAATCAGACAGCCTTTTAATTAGAGTGGTGAAATATTTAGTGGTCTGAGATGAAGTAAAGGGTGTTTTCACACCAAAAGCCTTTAGTTCAGTTGAATTGAACTAGAGTTTGTTTTCTGGTGCGGTGCGTTCGGGAAGGTGAGAACGCTGTCAATCAAACTCTGCTGCGGTTCGTTTGTGGTGAGAACGTGATCTGTACTTGAGACACACCAACTACACATACTCCGCCAGTCTGAGCTAATGTCTCCTGTAGTCAGGTGTGTTTAGCAATCTGTGTAGCAGAAGAGCAGCAAACTGTAGCAGCTTGCAGTGTTTTTATCATAGAAGTAGACTGCGGTCAAGCTCGCCGTCCGTCGCTCGTATCTCCGTTGTCAAACAAATCTTGTTTGACCACTAAACCAAAACACTGGATCTTCTTCCTGTATTTACTTTTTTTTTGCCCCCGACCCCAGACATATCCGACCAATAAGGGGGCCGGGCATTTTAGCCTGATTTGTAATGACGCAATTTGGAATGCTTGGATTTTTCAAGGTGTGAAACCAAACCAAGCCAAACCGACCAAAGTTAAATCGCTCTAAGTTACCCAACTCACCAACTGATTTGGACCAAAGCAAACAAACTACAGGTGTGAAAACACTTTGAATCAGCTCTAATATGTTGCAGCATGTGAGACGCACTCAAAGAAAAAAAACATAAATGAAATAGAAAAGCTGCTATGAGATAAGCATGCTACACCGTTTGGTTGTCCTGCTTTTACTCAGTTTTGGTGGCAGATGCATACTCCATTGTAACCTACTAAATACAACTGGACAGGTAGGGGTGAGAGTGATGTGAGCACCATTGTTCCCTCTTGGCCGTCAGTGGTCTGTTAGCACGTGTCTGTTTTTCTTGGAAACCATGAAGTTGACTTTCATCCTGTTGGGAAGCAATACTGCATGGGAGGAAATCATAGCCACTCTATGTTGTGTCCTACTGGTGCGTAGGAAGGAAAAAACAGAGGAGCATGTGGTGCTGGTTCAAAAGCGGCACACTATGGTAGGTGGGCTTACGATTCTCCCAGCGTGCACTGTTTCAATGGTATAAATTATAGTAATATACAACTACAGATGACTCAGAGAGCCCCCATCAAGTTCTTGGGTGTCTGTACCACATTTGATTATAATCCATCCAATAGTTGTCAGGACATTCATTAAAAAACACAAATGCCAACCTCTTAGTGCTGCAAAAGGTCAGTGGGATTCCTCCTCTTGGTAACAGTAATGTCTGTGCAAAATGGAATGGTAATCCACCCAATAATTGTTAGATATTTCAGTCTGGACTGAGATGAACTGACCAACTTACATTTTCATCCCCATCCCCAGAGCCACGGCGCTAGCATTGCTAAAAAAGGGATGTAGATCATATTCAACAGGGGCTACGGGACCCTAGGTGGTCCTTAGAATCAATCCAGGGGGGCCTCCATATTACTGTTAATTTTTGAATGTTTAAAAAAAAATTAAAGAGTCTTAGCATGAATACAACATTGTATTAACAAATATTAATCCCAACTGCATACTGGCCTGTAAGTAAGAGGGGTGATCACTGAGGCAGACACACAGACACAGTTAATCTTGAAAATTTACACATGTATGTTTAACAATTAAACGTGATTTATAAAAGAGTGCAAACACTGATTAGGCTTTTAATAGCTTAATATTATATGCAAAAAGGTATGCAATAAAGGCTTTAGGCCACCCTACACATTAAAATAGGCCCTGTTTATGATGCAACTTCCTTTTATATGATATATGTAGTAAGTGCTCCCTGTCTGTCTTTCAGTAAGGGGTCCTTTAAAAACATTAAAGACCCCTGATGTAGATGTTTCATCATTTTACTTACTACCTTCTTCTTCATCTACCCTGTCTATAAACCTAAACAGCTACCAGTTGTAGTTTTTGATTTTCTCTCAGTGGGCAGAAAATGATCCAGCAGTGAGGCAGTAGCTGATCTTTCATATACTTCAGAAAGTCGATGTATTAGCTCAGCAGTGACAGTCTGAACCAGTCAGCCGACATATCTTTTGAGCAGCAGAAAGATCGGCTGTATTTGATTGTCCTGTCCTTACTGGACCGTTAACTTAAATGTTATAGGATATAAAGTTGTGCTAATGCAACAGTGTGCAGGGCAGTGTCAGAGGAACAAATTGGTAACTCATATTTTTACCTTTCACCCTCTCGAAAATCACTAAATGATATTTCGACAATTAAAAAGAGAAGTGTTGTGTTGCTGATATTTACTATTTTATAATAAAAAATAAAAAAATTGATAGTAATTAAGGTATTTTGCATTCAGAACAGCTGTCACAGACCCCGTGATAGAAAACTACAGTTTCCAGCATGCAAGCTGACCACATGCCACCTGTTCAGCGCAAAACAGTAGAGAGCCAAAGTCACTTAGTAGCTGATGAATACATTGAAACATCTAGCAAGTCAAGAGACCCAGATGTTTTTTCCTGGAGTTGGCAGAGCAAACTGGGGCAAAGTTATAATTGGACTTGCATTTGACAGGAAGTAAAAGAGGATTCCTACGGGAAGCCCACGCGGCTCTGTTCCTGGCGGATGTCTGAGTGACATTAAGCAAGTGATTGGGAAGGTTTTAGCCAAAAGAAGTTAATAAGTTGATTTGTGACGATGTGCGATCTTCGGTCTAAAACCAACAATGTGTTAGTCTCTCTGTCAATAGTGGTTGACTTTCCCTCATTTGTGATTCTCAGCCCCGCGCTCCTTGAATCCAGGGCTGCATAATTTAATCAAAATCGCAATATGAACTAGTGCAAAATCCAAATCGCAGGGGGCGCAAGGCCAAATATGTGTCAAACCATTCTAAAATAAAGCATTGTGGTGCTGCAGAGAGATCCTGGCCTACAAGCTATTTCTAACTTTACATGAAAAAGAGGTAGGATATTGAAATGTCTTGAATAGCTGAAATGCACTGTTTGATCTTTCTTGAGTTGTTAGGTCAAAAGCGGAAACCCGTGTGTTTAAGTTAGGAGGCAACATTCAGAGAAGTAGGTTTGTATACCATAAATGTCAACTTCAGTCTATTGCGCTCTCTCTTTATCTTGTTTTGCACTTCCTCTCTCTGTCTGGCACTCTCACACTCACACATACACAGTTCCCCACCACAACTCAGCTGGAGTAGCTCCAGACCTTAAGGGCTCAGAGAGAGTTTGATTTGTGTTGACTTCCTGCAGGAACTCCCCCTCTCCTCAGCCTGCGGCTCAAAGACTATCAATTAGTTCCTTATTATGATCCCTGGGAGGGCAATAAAAGTTAGAGTGGGTTCAAAGAGCACAAAGGCACACACACACACACACACACACACACACACACACACACACACACACACACACACCTTTTTCCTGTCTATCTTGCCAGCAGTTCTTTCAGTCATTAGCAGGTGGCGGGGTACAAATATAATGTTTCAATTTCACCATCTCCCTCTGTCCTTCTGTATATTTGGTCTGTACTCCTCCTGTTCTGTGCTTTTCAGTCTCTAATCCCAACACCATCATGTTTCCAGCTGTTAGTCATACTTGATTCATGAAAGCAGCAGGGGTGTGCACTGTTGATGGCCAATGCTGCATGCATTAAGGGAAGCCAATGTGTCACCCTATATAGCCACCAAACTCTCCTGGAATGGTCTTCTCAAGTCACTCCTCTCCATACTCTCCACTTCTCCAAACATTAGTGAGGCTCAATAGAGTTGTGAAAAGTAGTAGTAAAAGTTTTTTTTTTTACCACCTAAACATATCTTGTTTAAAAGGTTTTGTCCAAATGATATCCAGTGCTCCTCAACATAAAAACTGTCTTCAATTTATAATTACAAAATTTAATAACACGCTGTGTATATTATGCCCATCAATTATAATTATTTAATCTCTGTTAAAGAGAAAATAGGTTGTTTTGCTCTCAATAACAGTAATGAGCCTCAGCTGGTGTATAGTTATGGTGAAGAAGGCAGCCACAGGGAATCTGAACACTTAGTCAATGCAATTCGTAACAACATACAGCACTACTACATGTATGTAATGTTACCTAATAAGAAATAAGAAATGTAATTGATCAAAGCTGCTATCAGATGTCTACAAGAGCGTAGTCTTTAGTTTCAGCCTACTATTAGTGTTGTGCGCTATATTTAAAGGAATTTTAAGTTTTGGATTCTGGGTTTATTTTGGATCAATTCAGCAGCAATGGTTATTGTAGTATTGCTGGCATAACCAACACAAAAACAGGATATAGCAGAAGTTAAATTGAAACTGGTGACAATAACACCTATGGGATCAGTTTCACACTGCGTCGCAGAGACGATTAGCTAAGAATCCTGCCTTCATTGAGGCGGTACTGTCTGCAGTGGAAAACAAGTACCTAATACCAAAAGCAAGCAAAGCAGTACCATGCATTGGAAATTTGGCAGTATGCCTCTCTCATTCTCTCTTTCTTCTTATTGTCCCTTCAGCTGGAATAGGGGTACATATGTGATGCCCCTCTCAGCCCACATCCCCTCCTCGGTTTGCAAGTGTCCGGTCAGTTGTGCAGTGATAAAGTCCAGGTCATGAAGGAGGCGGTGGGAGGAAGAAGGGAGTGGGCTTGTCGAGGGAGTTTGGTTTGTCGACAGCAGAGTGAAACAGTGCAGAGAACAGTTGCTGCCTGCTAGACTGTGTTGTGCTGTATTGACCTTGTGTATTGATCTGTGACAGGACGAGGAGAAAAGATAAATTGAAAGACAGCAGGCCAATCTGCCACCTTTACTTTGTTAATTAAGGATTAGCAGGCTCTTTCTCTCTCTCTCACACACACACAGTATTGAGTTCTTTCATAAATGGAGATATTTGTTTGTCTGGTTGTGACAATGAGAACTGATTTCATTCACAGGACAAAACAAAGCAGACTATACAGTCCACAGAGTACTGCTTTCACACTAGGCATATGAAGAGCATTGATACTGTGAAAGTTATTACACCTAAACAAGTATAGAGGCAAAGAGAGCCTCTAGTGTGCCACTGATAATGACTAGTATCTTGGGCTGAGGGCCCCACCTAACCTAACTATAGTTGTCATGTTGAATATCAATTAATTATTTTTGACAAAAGGAACATCTTCAAATTGCTTGTTTTCATCCATCCATCTTCGACCGCTTATCCGGTATCGGGTCGCGGGGGCAGCAGCTCCAGTAGGGGACCCCAAACTTCCCTTCCCCTTTTGCTGGTTTTGTCCAATAAATAGTCCAAAACCTTTTTTTTAACTTTAGCTTTTAAGCTATAACCTAGAGAGATGGTTAGGCTAGCTTAGCATAAAGACTGGCAGCAGGGACAAAGAAAAAGTCTCGCACAAATCCCCCCATGAAACTGCAACTTGTGGTTTTTACAAATCAGTTTTTGTAGAGATTACACAAATGAGTAATAATGTGTTTAAAGGTGCTGAGAGGATACGCAAGTGTTTTCCCCCTGCTTTAGTCTTCATGCTAAGCTAAGCTAAGTCTCTTCTGGCTTCATATACACAGTGGTATCAATCCTCTCATCTAACTCTTGACAGAAAGGCGAGTAAGCATTTCTCCCAAAACGTACACTTACTCCTTTAAGAATCTGGAACCCAAAATTATGCATTTTTGCCTGATAAATGGGTCAAATAAAAAAGAATTGTTGAATTACTGTCATATTGATTAATGATTAATCATGTCAATTAGTAGAGTAGAACGGGTTTGATTCAAAATAAGAAAAAAGGAAGCTTGTTTTTAAGTGAAATGGCTGATGTTGGTGCCCTTCTCTAGATATTACTATTAAATATATATCTCTCTTGGTTCTTGAGGTAGACTTAAGGAAATAGTTAAGAATCAGAGACGACAGCAGACCAACGAAAGAAGATCTGAGCCTCTGTCTGTCTGCCAGCTGCCGTGCACTTATTTTCCCCTTTTTCTTCTCTCTGAAGTTGGTGTATGATGTGTGTATGTCTGTGTATTCGTCTCACGCCTTTGAGATGTGAGAGCTGGATAAGGATTTTTGTGTCTGTCTGTGTTGGCACATATGTGTGTAACGTGGGTGGGTGCTTTCATGGACATGCAGATGTTCTGTTTGTGTGCGTGTGTGTGTCTGCATTCCTTTGAGGAACATTATTTGGCCTGACTTGCAGTTGGGCTAATATTTGCTGTGTTAGAAGTGAGAGCGGTGTGTCAACAGTGGGAAGTCAGGAGCCCAGGGTTAGTTCAGATGACTCCATTTCTGTCTCTTATAGAAAGGAGAGGAAGATGCAAATAGCGCGCGCACACACACACACACACACACACAGTGCCTTTCAAGCCCGGCTAGGCATGGACATGGTGATGTTGACAGGCTTTTAGCAGAGCAACCTCCAGGCAACAGGATTGTCTGCAGTAGTGGGTTATTTCCCCCTCCTTTGCTCACACTTTTCTCATCCTTTACTACTTTTTGTCCACCCCCCCTCTCTTTTTTATCCCTCACTCTCCTCCTCAGTCTGTCCTTGTTTGCCTTTTCTCTGACATCCATGTTTTGGCCAATCTTGGTCTTCATGTCTTCTCTGGGTCAAACAGCGAGAATGTCAGTCAGTCAGTTAGGAAGCTGCCCTGCCACTGGCGTATTAGTTCATTAACAGGCAGACATGCCAGTAACAGCAGCTCTTCTCACAGCTAATAGAGGGCACGCATCGCAAGCTAATAGCTCATTAAGGCAGTTTGCCATCCTTCTTGCTTGCTTTCACTTACTCTCTACCTGTCTGTCCCTTTCACACGTCTCTAAGCTTAGTCAGACTATGTAGGATCTGCTTGTTAAGGTGTCTAAATTAGGCTGTCTTTGTGTGTGTGAGCAAGTTTCCCCTGCTTCATAATTACCAGCCATGTCAGCAATGCTGGTATTATTTTCACATTGTGAGTATCTGTGTGTGTGTGTTGTCATGGCAAAATGTGGTCATGGAGACACCCGTTGTAGGAACATCCACAGAGGTATTTTTGAGTACTTTTGAGTTCTTTCTGGACTGGCTTTGTCACCGCGATAGCCATGTCATAACAACCATGCAAGATGTAGTCACAAAACTTTAGATAGTCTGTGCAAGGGCGCTGGAAGAAGAGGGTTGGAAGTAGGTAGGGGGGCCATTGGCCACTTTACACACCTGGCTCAATCCGGTCTGATTTATGAAGAGTGACTGAATTAATGAGTGTCTTTGATGTGTGTAATACCCAGAAAACATAGGGTATTTGATACTGGTGGACATAGTGAATAAAAAGGGATTACTTCTCAAAATGTAATATCAAGTCACTGCAGGTCTTAACATGTTTATTTTAGCTTTTGGATTTAATGAATGGAGACATAGAAAGTAAGGAAAAGAGCACTGTTTTGGTTTCTAAAGATGGAAGAGTCGAAATTTAACATTCATAGCCAAAAACAAGACAAGTTCCAACAAGATAAGTTGCTAAAGTAGATTTATCCAATTGGATCCATTTTACAAGCTTCCTGTCTTGAGTCTCTTCTACAAATAACACTGCATTATTTTTTCAAATAATTCTTTAGACCAGAGCAGCCATGCCAAATTGGAACAAACAAACCTGTCAACTCTTTACTTGTCAACAGGTTGATGTCTGGTTCAGCTCAGAGTCTGCGATAAGGGCTGAAAGCAGAGACTACCTGTAAATGCTACTGGATTTGATAAGGAGAAAAAAGTTTATCGGGTTGCTGTGTCTGTGCAACTGCATGTGTGCGTAAGTGACAGAGAAAGTCAACGCTTGTTAGTTTGTGTGTCCCGGTGGGTCAGATAAAGTCAGGGAATTTTATCGAGGTCAAACAGACAATTTCCTCCTCAGATCTGCCTTGATTTGGTGTTGCAGCGTAGCTCGTACAGTGAAAACCTCTGTTACCCAAATGCTTTGCTTACAAGTTTTGAAATAATGATTACTTATTAACTGAATAATCAAGAAAATAATCACTAATTAATCAATAACAAAATGAATCATTAGTTGCTCCCTTGGGATTCCTGGTTAAAGAGAGAAATTAATTAAAACAATAATTAGGAAGTTGTGTATCACTTGTGCATCACTATGCATATCATCCATTTATTCATTTAGCAAGTCAGGTGAAAGTGTTTTCAAAATAATTACAATGTCTTTGAAATCTGTGTTTATTAGGCCTGAAGGGATTTAAAGCCTTATTGTTAACTCTTTAGCTCTTTATGCAATTCTTTGTGTTTTCATGCGTGTGTGCATGCTGTCTCGTTGTATGCCAAATTGCTCACTCTAATGTATGTATAGTCAAAGAATCAGTGAATGCTTGCATACATTTGTAAAACATGTCTACTCATGCATGGATGTGTGTGTGGCCTCCATCTCATTAGTGCCCTTTGTCACCAGTTGATCTGTGGCCCCGTCTCCTTTGGTCCATTGTGCTCATATCGGCAATGCATAAAGACCTGTGGACCGCATGGGCCGGTGAATTGGTTTGGATGAGAAGAAGGCAAGAAAGGTTAAGATAAAGTTGCTTTGAACAAATTCTCTCTTTGATGAGGCGGCTCAACGGTGAAAGGCCTTTCTTCCAGAAGTCAGAGCCAGTTGAGAGAAGAGAGATCTAGATACGTATTGTTCTGTTTCATCTCGCCTCCGTCTTTCTTTTTGCTCTTTCACGCTGTTGTTAGCTGTGTGTACTCCTTGCCTCTTTGTTATGGAGAGTGCCAGGTCACTCTTTCATTACTCCACACAAACACAGATATGCACATACAATGACTTAAAAGCATTACTGAACCCACTCATATTGGAATACTGAATAAATGGAAATGCTGAAAGAAGGCATTTTCCCTCTTCTCTTTCTAGTGCTGAAATGATTTGTTGCTTCATTGAGTGAATTAACAGAAAGCTAATCTGCAACAACTCGGATAATCAATTCATTATTGAAGTCATTAATCAAGGAACATTGCCCAAAAAACATTCTTGTTCCAGCTTGAAAAAAAGGATTTGCTGCTTGCATGTGTTTAAAATCTCTGTAACTGAATTTGTTTCAGTTTTGGACTGCTGGTCAGACAAAACAAGAATCCTGAAGATACTACGTGATCTATTGGGAGTTGTGATGAACATTTTTCCAAAAGACATTGACAGACCATTCCATAATGAAAACAGACATATCTGCTACCCCTTCAAACCAAGAAAGTCCAAAACATAAGTCTTCCTAATTTCTCGGAGCTTTCCCACAGCCCACCTTTTTTTTTTACCTTTAACAACAACAACAACAACAACAACAAAAATCCCTTATTTCCTGTTGAGCGAATTGATTATTTCCTCCAATCTAACTTCATTCAGTCCTGGGTTTATCAGCACAAAATCCTCACAGCACACACAGGGGTGATGTATTGTGGGGTCTCTCTTTTGTACTCTGTAAAGCAGGACTATCAGTATAGCAGGAGCAGTACAGCTGATCACAGATTGGTGAATAGGAGTAGAATAGATGTTGCCATGGATGCATTTATTGCTATTCCAGTTGCAAACACACGCACGCACACACTTTGTATAACAGCTGTAATCTTTGAGTATCCAACATACATCTGGCTTTTCAAGCCACTTTAAGGAATTTTCTCGTTAAAACATCAGCTTACACGCCATGAGAGGAGGTGCTTTCTTAACAACCAGGCACTGTTAAGACTGTGGTATTTTCAGCCAATCACTCCATTAAGCCAGAACACAAACATTCCCACCACTTAGGCTTGTTGTCAAGACAACAATCCTCTGGGAGGGGCTACGTGTTGTGATTGGACAGTCACTTGTGCTTCATTTAAGTCATCAAATGGTGACATGTTTTTAGGGGTTCATCAAAGTCATTAGGATTTATTATCTGGGGGCCACCAATGACTGTATGACATCTTATGTCAATGCATCCATAGTTGTTAAGATATTTAAGTCAGGACAAAAGATGTGAGCAGAACGACACATTGCCAACCCCAGAGCCACACTGCTGTGTGAGAGTGCCTGCCTTTTCCTGTAGTGCCACCAGCACTCCAAACCCAACACTTGTCCTTTAACGTGGAGTTCTATAAATAGAGATGTGTAATAAAACCATCACATCATCCTTGTTATCCTGTTGTTTTACAGATAGCAGATGCAGCCAAGACTTCCTCTCAGGCTGATGACTTGTACCTAGATGACACAGGCTCAGGAGGTTACTACCCTGAAGATGATGATGACTTTAACTCAGGGTCTGGCTCAGGTAAGACACAGACACACACAGACACAGACACAGACACAGACACAGACACAGACACACACACACAGACACACACACACACACACACACACACACACACACACACACACACACACACACACACACACACACACACACACACACACACACACACACACACACACACACACACACACACACACACACTTTTGCCTAGAGCTGTGATGACATTCATTTTCAAGTCTGCTACAGGTAGGTTCTTTCTTTCACTGCCTCTCTCTTTTTCTCACTCGATTTGAATTGAGATTGCCTTGTCACCCAGATTGCAAGTGTGCAAATTTTTCTTTTTTATTAGTTCCTCTGCTCTACTTGCTTTAAGCACCTTTACAACTTTCATTCATTGTCCAAAAGTAAGTATCCTTATAGAGAGAGTTGTATAACTGCAGTGAGAGAAAATCATGCTAGGTAAAAGGACAAAGACTGATCAGTAGCCCTTCCAATACTGCATACCCTATAACGCTGCTACTCTGTATTCTATAGGAGATTTAAACTGTAAATTAATAATGCTGTAATGATGAAGCTAAGTTAGACAAACTATATCACTGTGGGCATGAAATATTAATAAGATGAATGTCCCCATTTTACATAAACAAATCATAATAAACATTTTTATCTGAATTTTAAACTTCAGTAAAACACTACTTTATAATGGAGACATTTTTTAACTCTTTCTCCCAGGTGGACGGGAAGATGTGGTGGAGGAATCAGTGACTGTGACTATGGTTTATATGGAGCCCAATGCAGCGGAACCCACCCAGGACTCCACCAAAGATTTCACCCCCAGGGTGGAGGCAGCCACGGTCAGGGAAAAGGTCAAGGACATCGCACCCAGGAAACCGTTCAGAACAGAGGTAAGTACAGCCCGAATGATACTGGATTTTTGAGTCTGATACCACTATTAGGTTTAAAATAGTGTGTGTGTGTATATATATATATATATATATATATTCTTCACACAAGCTAACAAACGGAACATTCCCTTGAATCATATATATATATATATATATATATATATATATATATATATATATATATATATATATATATATATATATAAATAATTTTCTTTTAACAATTGTGACTAAGAAATGTATTGGTAAGGACATTTGATAGTTATAAATAAACTACTCTCTGGTGGACAAAAAACCTTTCTGTAAATATACATTCTGTATTTGACAACTTACGTGTTACTGATGCTGATATGCATCCTTATGTATTTTTGCGCTACCAAGATCGCATGGCGCTCTGAGTAGCCTAAATGTCTACAATCCAAATTTTGTAAGTATAACTATTACATTAATCCAGAAACATTTTCAACTATTGCCATGTTCATTTGCATATCATATTAAGGCATAATGCAACTGAAAGTCATTTATATTCATGCTGGTTCAATTGTAACTGTCCTGACTCAAGTGACACAGTGCCTAGGTATGTCTTTAGCTGACCCAGTATGTCAACAAATCTCCGGTAATACCAGGAGCTGTGAGGTTGCTTTAAGGATAAAGATCAAGTGCTCACGTCAATTCTCAATGTTTTTGCTCCATTGCAAATTATGGAGGATTACATCTCTCTCGGACATAATCACATATTCTGGAACCATCCTAGATCTCGCTTCTGTGGGATGCACTCTTACTGTACTGGAGCCTACATCTGTTTGGGATTAGTCGTCAATGTCACAACCCCCTAAGCCAAACCTACCTGGCCCAGTTACATTTTTTTCACTCTTGCCTCTATCACCCTTCCCTTAGCCAAATGTACTGGCATAGTTCCAGTTTGGTCATTTGCACGCTTCTGTTGTGTTATTGGAAAAAGCATGATACATGGGCCCGAATCCATTCCAGATACCATGCTTCTTTTCCTAGAGTCCCAGCAAAACCTTAGGTCCACCGGCTCAGTTTTCATTGCCTACTTGTTTTGAGTCGTGCACTAATCTTTTTGGGCAATCTGGATTTCTTCCATTTTCTTTCTCGGGCCAGGTTCCATTTTGGTTCCCATTCTCTTCCTTTGACTAGACCTTCAGGCTAAGTGAACCAGTGGAACTCTCACTTTTTCCTTAAATGTATAACTAAACATTAGTTTGCAATGCACTTATTAGCTTTCTTACCAAGTGTTTTTAATGAGAAGATTGATACTTGTACATTTAATATGAAGCTAGAGCCAGCAGCCGGTTAGTCTATCTTAGCATTAAGACTGGAAACAAAGGAACATCCTGCCTGGCTCTGTCAAAGGGTAACTATATCCACTTACCAGCATCTCTGAAGTTTACTAATTAACACATTATATCCTCAAACTCTCTTCTAACCATCCTGTTTTTCTTCTCCTCATTCAGGCACCAGTGCCAGTTACAGAGGACATGCAGAGGAACCTGCTTACTAGTACGACTAGTGCTCCCGGCTCACCTCAGGAGGCCATTGAGGTCCGCACTGAAAACCTCTTCCAGAGGGCAGAGGTTTTGGCAGGTATGTGTCATAATAAACCACATTGTAAAATGTTTACAAGTCTTAGCAAAAAGACTGGGAACGGAGGAACAGCAGAAGTATAATATATTAATTAGTGAGCATTAGAGGTGTTGCTAAGCGGACTTTCTTACTTTTGGACAATGCCAGGCTAGCTGTTTCCTCCTGTTTCTATTCTTTATGCGAAGCTAACCTTTGGCTCTCCTCGTCTAACTTTTGACAAGAAAGCATATATCCCAAAATGTCAAACTATTCCTTTATATTTGAGCCTTTAATGAAAGTAGCTTTTGTTTTAGATTGATGCTCCACTAACAGTCTCCGATGCATGGGAACGTGTGTTTAATTTGTTGTCTGTTTTCCACATTCTTATACGTTACAACGGGAAAATTGCAAGAAATATTTTGCATAATGTCTCCAACCTAATCCCCTTCTCATCATCATTTTTTTAATAACCTCCATCTCTATCCTTCTGTGGGACCTTGTAAAGTTCACGGCATTGTTTGTGTGCATGTGTATGTGTTGCTTTAAATACATGAAAGAGTGGAAAGGAAATTATCTGACTTGAAATCACTGTGCTCTCTGATGCAGTCTCTATCTCCCTACGTGTCTGAGGCCAACATTGATTGGTACCTCACTTTTACTTTGGTGCGATATCCATCTGGTGTTGGCAATATGCAGAAACAACATCAACAAGGACAGTCAGGACAGCCCCAGTTACATGAGAACTCGGCTAACATCTCTCTCCAAATGATAGCCTCATTTCATCTTTTGCATATTGTTCTTGTTCTCTATCATATTGAGTGTGATAGAAAAAAAGTATTGCCACTAAAAGTTCTTTAGATGAAGCCTGTTAGTCACCATTTATCTCTCCCTTCTCTGCCTTATTCTCTTTACCCTCCTGCTGGATTATAACCATTACTTTTCATCTCCCATATGACTTCCATAAAACAAATTGCTCATAATCTAATTTTCATTTATTCACTCTGAATTTGGTTACTGCTTCTTGGAGCTCAGCAGCTGGTTGTGTGCCAGGATCTTTACCCATGGGGCCGTGGGGCCTGTCAACATGTGAAAACCCAAAGTGGAGCAGAGGGCAAAATGTAGCACCAGGAGAGACCCTAAACCGATTAGAAAGCTATAAAGAACCTCATACAGGCATAATTGGGAGGGAGAGTGGAATAAGCCCATGTGGCGAGTTAGACGCATTAGTGAGTAGAGTCAGGGTCAAAGCTGTGGGAGGGCGTGGATTATATTCAGATTTTTTCCTGATGTCACACCACTGTTGGCATTTGGGTTTGCAATGTGTCCTTAACTGAGTGTAGGGCACGCACATCCAAAACATCTACAAGTGGTGCATGCAAAAGTCAGAGAAAGGATTTGCATACTGTACTGACAGATCCAAACGTTGGCTCCGTTAAATAAAATTTGCTGGGTGCTAACGGAAACCTTCGTCAGGTATAGTTAAATAATCACCACCAAGCAGAACAAATTGTCCAAAACAACAAATCTAACCGATCACCTTTACACGATTGTCAGGGCACATTTTATCCGTTGCGCTACTGGTGTCCCCCAGGTGTGTTGCATCAGTGACTAATAACCAGTCACACCTGTCCTCGTCCTGTGTGACAACAGCTGCCCCCCCCCCACACACACACACTAGACTAAAAGACTTATCATAACAATGCACTGTTAAATAAGTTAGTTTGCTACAGAGCAGGGTCAGCTGAGAAAAACAAAACAAAGCATGCACACAGACTACAAATATGTTCCCTCGGTTTAATAAACTGAGCACGGATTTATAATCCATGCTCTCAGTTTTAGAAACGTGAGCAAAGTAGGAAAGATATTAACAGATTTAAACTTCTGGAATTCATTACTCTATTGCAAAATTATATTAAATCACAAATGGCACATCTTTTCTCACGTAGGAAGGTTAACAATGACCTACAAACTAGTTTTTATTAAAACGAGCCGTCCTCCAACCTGGAGAAATAAAACTGGTCTGTAGTAGCAGCGGCCAAACTAACCTCAAAGATAACTTGTCCCCTGCTAATTGTACTACAGCAATTATTGTTAAAGAAATAAGTTATAACTCTAATGAAATCTTCAGTGGAGTTATTTAATGTAGGATCCAGTGTTTTTTGATCTTGGCCCATCATTGGGTAAGTCATGATATGTTGAGTACCTATATAATAAGTGTAACTTGTACAGTCAATTTGGGCCTTGTTACAATACCAAATTGACGGTTGAAGTTTAAAAGAAGGTTATCAAAAAGTACTGTCTTGTTTCTTATTTCTGTTACAGTGGTAAATCAAACAATAAAATAAATGCTTACATATAACATTACAATGCTACCTTTATATGTTATGTCAAAAACTCTACAGATAGAATCTGATTCTATTCCTATAGGTTTTTTTCCTCAATATTCCAACCAGATGAACTCATCAGAAAAGGAGATTTTGTATTTCCTGTCAATATTTTCGTCTTGCAATGACATTTATCAGCCAGTTCGGGAGAAGAAACAGGATTTAGTTTGAGCCACGCAGGACTGGTCGTTGCTTGTTTGTCCTCATTGATTTTATTTGCCTGATTGTTAAGCAATGGAACCAACGCAATCGGCTTCTTCCTCTTTAGCCCCCAGTCGGCAGTCACTAAATGGATTACAGACTATGTCTTATCAACTATCATTAGGACAACACAGCTCTGTATACCAATCAAAGATCGGAGTCTTACTATCCCATACATGGAACACTAACTTTCAAAGTCACCAACAGGACAAACATTAGAAGTGAAATGAACAACAGAATATGAATAATCTTGAATCCCTTGGGACAAATGAAATTTTTTCACCCATTGGCATAAAAGGACTGCATTGGTTTCAACATTCTGCTGAGACGGTTGGCACTTAGTTTCTCCACATGTTGCAACAATAGCTGATAGGGTTGCAAAAAATGTTCTGTCTAGTAACTTATTACTCAAGACACCCTTCATCTCAGACTATAAGGAGACTGGCTCAATTTAAGGTCTCATTGTCCATGAGGACACACAGTAGACATTGATTTATCTTTCTGAGCATTGATATTTTACCTTCCCTTTCTGTCTCTCCCCCCCCAGCTGTAATTGCAGGCGGCGTGATCGGCTTCCTGTTTGCCATCTTCCTCATCCTCCTCCTGGTCTACCGCATGAGGAAGAAGGATGAGGGCAGCTACGATCTGGGAGAGAGGAAACCCTCCGGCGCAGCCTATCAGAAGGCCCCAACCAAGGAGTTTTATGCATAAAAAAGCCCTCCCGTCATCAGATCAGCAAAATCACAAGTGACTGTGGGAAACACAGTCCACGACAACAGCAAGCCTGTTCAAACACGAACAACAGCAAAATGTTTTCGAGTTAATTAAGGAAAATAGCATAAAGGAAAGCTTTTGCATAGAGTATTGTTATTAAGACCTTTTCTTTCTTCTTTAAAAAAAAATAAAAATTAAAGAAAACCAAGCATTTCCTACTCTATGGCAAAATCTCTGTGTATTTAAACATTTTGTGTATTATTTGAAAAGGCTGAAAAATATTAAACAGGATCTGTAAAGGTAAGGAAACTAATCACATCTGTCTTCTGTCAAAGGAGCGGGTTCTAGTTACTGACTACTCTT
The DNA here is from genome assembly GCF_013103735.1 of Etheostoma cragini. Taxonomy (NCBI): domain Eukaryota; kingdom Metazoa; phylum Chordata; class Actinopteri; order Perciformes; family Percidae; genus Etheostoma; species Etheostoma cragini. Next base: position 18,319,253 of record NC_048420.1, on the reverse strand, counting down.
AACTGTAGCAGTATATTATTTGTAAAGAAAACAAATTCACAAGTGGAAATAATTGAATATAATTATTCTGTATCAATCCTACTTTCTTTTTTTCTTTTTATTTTGTCCTAGCATGTCTGTTGTTGATCTCTCAAGGTGTATTACATTAATTTAATTTTTTCTCTGATGTTAAAAAAATTGCCTTTGTAGTTTTGATGAAGCTCTTCGGTCTTCATATTAACGCTGTTAACGGTCAATGTAAATGTTCCCCCTTCAGGTTACAATGTTTAATATTTGTTCTCACATCAGTTTTTAAGTCAAATGTGAGCGTTTCATTATGTCTTTGTTTATTTGTTTGTTCTCTTCTTTGTAGCCTTTTTCCAACAGCATTTTATTTACAGTACATACAAGGAACAGGTTTTAAAAGATCAAAAAAATTAAGCGCGTCAGGGCTCGGGGGGAAGAACTTATCGCAAATCTCGCTTCTGTAATGTCTCGCTGAACTTCTTTTCTATTTAAATGCATTCTCTTTCACATTGCACATTCACTGCTTTTGCTTCCCGCTTCTGTGGTGCAGCTTTCAGTGTTCGTGGAGCTTTTTGGGGGTGAAGTTTCTGCGCTGTGGCTTGTTGTGTTTTTGGCTCATAGCCACCTTCCTCCCCGATGTGTCCCTTGAGTTCAGTGACTGCACACAAACTCTGCTAGTACCCTTTAACCCTAACATCTCCTCCACCTTTCTATGTTTACCCTATCCTCCCTCATTGCCACCTTCTTTTTAATCAGATTGGAGCATGGCCAGTTGTGTGTGCCCCCCCCCTCACACACTGCCCTCAAATCACTCCCCTTCTTAGCTACATGAAGCCACCCGTGTAGCCTGGTGTTATTGTCCCTGTCCCAGTGTTGATCCTTTAGGCCCAAAGGTCTGCTCACTACAGGCCTGCTACTGCTTGGACACAAACACACCAGGCCTGGGCCCAATCCCCACATGCAGAGCACATACCTCTGCAGCAAACAACACCCAAACACCCCCCCCTCCCAGTTTTTATTCAGAGGGATTGATAAATACGGCACAGAAAATGCAAGACTCCAGTGTTATGTCTGAATAGTCTTTAGACACTCAGTTCAAGGCTACTCATGTTTCTTTTTTTAGTGGTCAGTGCACGCATTTCAAAAGAGCTTCTGTTGAGAAATTGAGATTGTTAATAGGTTTAAAACCTGGGTTTAACCCAATAAAAGGCCACAAAATGGCAGCAACGAAATAGCCGTGTAGCTACGGTTGTATGACAACAAGTTACTGTCTGTTTTTTAGTCACGTCTACATGAACTTGCGTTAAAGAAATGCGCATATTTTTTCCGTCAGGTTCGTGAAGTTGCCTTTTTCAGCTGTACAGTAATGTGAAGTAGACACAGTAGATGCCGTCACATCCTCCCAACACCACCCACACAAAGCTGTTCATCCCTCTACATCTCCATCTCTTGTGTTCCTCTCTTCTTTCAATCCATCTGTGCGCCTGTTGTTGTCCACTACCATCCTCTTCTCCCCATCTCTATTGACCGCTTTTTTCATAGCACCTAAGGTACTGAACTATACGTGAAAACCCAAAGACTCACAGTATTTCTGCTCTCACCATCCTCCCGGACCCGAACCCCTCCACCATGGTCACATCATGTTGGTTCCTCATTCTCTTTTAGTTTTTAGTTTTTTTTCTTTCTCTCTCTCTCTCTCTGTATAAGAGACCTGACCGTTGAGTCCAATTGCTTATTAGTATATGAAAAGATATATAAATATATATAAATGTATATTCACAAATGTTTTAAACCTTCAAAGTGCCTACCATTTGGAAATGTACTTGCTCAAGGTGAGCATGTGGCGGGTGTGTACACAAAGGAGGGGTGTAAACGACTTGACTGGCATTCTGTGAGCATGGATGACTGTAATGGTAACTTTTTTTTAGTCTTACAAAAGCTGACAGTATTGTACCTATAAGTTGAAACAACACTACTGAATAAACATTGTGGCCTAATCAGACTTGTTCTATCCTCATTGATCTGTTGATTATGTCAATGTTATGATCAATTAAATATCTTTTACAAGTCAAAACTAAATCACACGGAGCGGGAAGCACGTTGTGCCTCTGCTGTGACTTCAACTCTCATTGGGTGTTCCGCAGTTACCAGTTAATGTAAAACTCTCACTGTGACTATAGGGGGCTGGGTGAAAAAACGAATAGTCCATAGTTTGAATGGATTGAGCCATTTATCAAGCAGAAATGCCAAATGTTTCTTCATACCATTTACTTAAATGTAAAGGACTACTGCTTTTGTTAGTCTTAGATAACATAATAACCATAATTTTCATTTTTTGGGATCAATACATATCCATCTATGTAGATATCTGTAAATTGAATATCTTTTGGATTTTCAACAGACAAAACAAGCATTTTTGAAGATTCACCATGGCGCCTGGGAAATAATCTGCTTTTTATATTTTTTCAACTACTAAATAAAACATTGATCAGATTAATCTCAATGATTACTTATTGGTAATAGTAGCCCTAGGAAGATTAAGTTCACATCATGCTGTTCCTTTCTTTTTTAGTTAAAGCTTTAGTGCATAACTTTTGAGAATAATGAAAGTCCGTTACTTTCAAGCCATTGCCAAATGAGTTACTATGAGGCTAATTAAGACTTTCAGCTCCAATAAAACTTTCTGAAGATAATTAACTCTTCTGTCCATCATGTTTTTTTAATCCTCCGTGGTTAGTAGCAACTGTGTGGAGGATGGGTTAGGGCTGTGCGCAAACATGGAAGCCTCGTATTATTTGGATGCGGTGACAGTGTTATCATTAATTTCCCCTTGTGGGATTAATAAAGTATACATTATTTTTATCATTATTATTATTACGAATGCCCGATTTCCACCAACTGCGTAACGGCTGCGTTCCGACTCCGTCCCAGCTCTGACCTGGTGGGTGTAGACGGACGGCGGAGCACGGAGCCAACACGCAGCCGAGCCGATCCGCAGCCGTTACGCTGGTGGAATTGTTAGAATATTACCGGGAGGGAGACAAAAACTACTTAATATAGCTTGAAGTTGGTGTTTAGTTTATATGTTTTGCTTCTTTCAAAAGGGTCCTGGAACCTTTTAGTGTTTTGATTTTTTTGTAAAAAGATGACAGAAATGGCTTGCTTCAAGGTTTACTAAGACATTTATTTTTACCTTCAGTTTAGCTTTAGAGAATGCTGGTAGGCTAAGGCAGATTTTTTTCTCCCCTTGTTTACAATCTTTATGCTAAACGCCTCCTGGCTGCAGACCTAACAGACAGACATAAGATTGGTATCAATCAGAATTTCTGCAATAGAAATAATAAGCCCATTTCATAAAATACTTCTCGGAAACACACATACACTAATATATCAATGAGTGTGTCAGTCATGCTGGTCTATTAAAATGAATAGGAGTGTGTGGCTGTACATTTATATGTTTTCTATTTGATCATAAATACATTTGTGCAATTTCACTTGGGAACTATTAGCAAGTGCTTTTGTCTAACAAGAAGTCAAAGGCAGATGTTTTGCATTACGGCTCATTAACAACTTACAAAAACATCTCCAACAAAGTCCTAATTTGGTTAATTATTCAAAAGGAAAGCCTTTCTCACTATGGTTACCCTAAAACCAAAAACATCCCAAAGCAAAGCTGCCCTAAAAAAAGGGTATCTCTTTATAGATAAATAAAAGCCAGAACATTTAAAATGTTGGGAATCTTTCATCACTCTGCAGCACATTCACTCTCTTAACATTACTTAAAGTCTACGGGGATTATCAATGTGCAGATGAGTAATCTTTATGTGCATATGTACTGCACATATCATTTTAGTGCCTTAATCTCACCGTGTTACAGAGGGAGATTAGAATAACAGTGAGGATTAATCTCGCACAGGATGGCACATCTTGAGTATATTGAGAAACCAGAAAGGGTGACATGTAGTTCCCACAAAAGAAAGGGGCAAGTTTAGTCTCATTAACATTTTTTAATAATTTAGAGTTATCAAATTAAACATATCTGGGCTTTTACCCTATATTGCCCTGATAAAGCCAACATGTTTTTCCCTCTCAGGAGTTGCAGTGCTGCGTGTTAAGAAAAGGTAACATGCATAAAATATCTGCTCCTTTTTTGACATTTGATCCATACTGACTCGTGGTTATACAGGCTGCTTCATCACAAGCGGGTTGTTCATACTCTAAGCAACAACAACAACAACGAAAAAGTCCAAGTGTGTTAAGTGTGTTAGCATGTCAAACCGATTGTGTCCATTTGCATCTCCTCTTGTATCTAACCTGAGGGGAGATGATAAAGCTGTACCTCTGGTACTTTATATGTTGGTTTAAGTGAATACTGCTCTTTCTACTCTTTTCTATGGAATCAGGTCACTATGTTCCCATATGGTATGTGATATTTACCCAGAGGCAGTTTGTACAAGACATCCCACCCGGATAGGGGGGAGTGGTGCAGCAGGGAACCAATAGGAGAAGCCATTTATATTGAAGCTGATGCAGTAACCAACATTTCCCAATCTGTCTGTTCCACTCTGTGCAACTATTTTGCATGTGTTTGCCCTGAGTCTCCAGTTTGTGTCAAAGTGCAACCGGGATTTATATGCTGTTTGTGTTTTGTTGAGGTTAATGTAAAGGGTCAGTATGTGTTTATGTCAGGAGACACAACACAAATGTTTACCACAATGCGTCAAAGGTGAAGGTTGGTGGCTTTTAGACTACTTTATAGCCTTTTCTTCTTACTTTCACCCTTTTGTTAATTTTTCTTTCCCTTTTGTCCCTTGTTTGTTCTTTCTCTGCCTTTGTAGCTGTAAAGCTAATTAATGAAGCTGTCGGCCATCAACTGGTAGTAAGCGCCAAACCATGCAGAAACTTCAAGGAAATGGCATCCAAGGTAAACAGGCTGTCAGGCCTCATAAGATCTCATGGCTGCAGAATAAGCCTGGGACTGACTAGAGTGGACACGTTGCACCTCACTGACCCAAACACAGAATACCGTAGCATAGCAAGCAGACACAACACTGCACCCGGCCAATGCACAAGCCCAAGCCTGGCAGACCTAACTGTTATAATTCTAGTATGATGAAGTTCAAATCTAAATCCAAGCTCCAACCTCACGTCTATATTCTTGGATGGTGTTGGCCATAGTTTTCGTTACCACAAGCCTCAGTCTCAAAGCTACCAATTGCACCCACTGCACTGGGATCAGATTGCCCTAATTGAAGTGCAGTAAACTGAAAGTGAGGTATCTACGAAAGAAGCAATGCCACTTTAAATAATATTTACCTTTCTGCATGAGCCACAGTATGCCATATGTATGAACAAATTCCAGAGCACAGAACAGTGTGTAAAACTCAATTTAGTTGCTGCTTTTCAACATGACATCAGGAATGTATTTTTATTTGAAATGTACTCTCACTTTAAAGCACACCCTGACAAAGAAGACAAAGAAATACCGAACCAAAATGTCTCACAAGCTTACAATGGCAACGTTAACACGCGGATGTTTAGCAGATATAAGTTTACCATGTTCATCGTTATAGTTTTAGTATGTTAGCATGCTCAAATTAGCACCAAACACATGCTAAACACAGCTGAAGCTAGTGTGAGATTAGCAAGTATTTGGTCAAAAAGTATCTGTATACCGGTCTCACCTGTATACAGAATTTAATGGCAATCCAGAGATGAATGTGCATTATTATCTGACAGTTATTTTGTATGTTGCAATCTTTTCGGCACAATGTATGACCGCTACTGTCAAATCAGTTACTGTAAATAGTTCCGGTACCACAAATTCAATCGGCACAGGTAAGGAGGTCCAATTATCATGTTATCAAGTTTTCAAAACAAGCAAATTAATGTCAAACTTAACACAGGTTATTTGGATAAAATATGGCCAAGACAGATGGATCAGAAGTGAGCCAGGGAATCTGATGGCAAGAAATAATCACAAAAAACAATAATTTACAAACCAATCAATAATAATAAGACACAAACCAAAACAAATTGGTTGTGTGTATATCTATA
>NC_048420.1:18302888-18313053 GCF_013103735.1 Etheostoma cragini | reverse complement strand
ATATATATATACGTATATTGTTTATTAAATAGCTATAAAGAAATTTGGTAATGGCAACCTCTGTCTCTGTCCTACCTGAGTCAAACTAACTGTTCGTTTGTTACTGGAAATGCTATTTACTGGAGTTTATGTTTGACCTGTCAAAGGGGCTAGAGGAGATAACGGCATGGTCAGTTTTTTCCTTGACCTTTCTTGAAAGCAAAGTCATCCCAGAGCTAGTGTAATTCACCCCAGTGAGGGAGGTGAGCTCAGCTGAGTACTTCTTAGAATCATGTCTAAATGTTGTGAAGAAACTGCTACAACGTGTTGAATTTGTACCAATTGTGTGTGGGCCTAGTCGCCATCTCCTTTATTATCCTCCCTGTAAAAGCGTTGAGTCATGTATAAAAAAGGTTATTTAGGTTGTGAGGTTTTAAAGCTTAATGGTGCTTTTTACATTAGGCAGGGAAGCATAAACTAATTATGCAACAATTTTGCTTCATTTAGATGATCTGCTGGGGATTTTACCGAATTTGAATTCCTTGGTTAAAAGTATAAACAGAGCCGGGTTAGGAGTGTAATTGTAAGTTGGCTGCTGAGTTTGTTTCAGACATTAAGCAATTTTGTCATCACGGATGCATAAAGAACAACATATTTGGGATGGAGGAAGAATGTAATGACTACTGCTAATATATTCAGATAATGAGCAAAAAGGTTTTCAAGAATTTGGTTCCAGCAAAACAAAAGCTAATGTGATGTAGAAATCAATGAAAAGCCTTTATACAACAGCAACTTTGAGATTCTCAAGAATATGCTTACTTTGTTCATGAGAACATACTGTTGGCTTATATGTGGTGATGCACTCTGCAGCTATCAAGGCTATCTGGTACACTGTTTTTACTAATAATAATACTAGCTTTTACATCCATTGTAATAGAAGACATTAAATGTAATCTAATATTATAAAGGACACTTTTCAAGAATTGCATCCCGATTTTGTCACGGTCAGTGTAATTTAACAGCGAGGATGAAGGATTAAACAACACAATAGTGTTTTAGGCTCACAAGATTTGCTTTGTGCACTATTTTTATGTTTTTTTTTAATGTAAAATTGATTCCTCCCAAGTTACACTCAGTTGAATTGTGTAACTGCACCAATTTATTTTTAATATCCTCATATTTTGTTGTCTCAAGACACTAAAGCAGACTTTTGATAAAGAGTAATGAAATAAAAAGGTCCAAGACAAACATAGTCTTTATATTTAACCTCTAGATATTTCTCAGATTGCAAATGAAGTGCCAAAAGATACTGGTACATACCCCTGGATTAAGTCAATGAAAGTAGGATTTATCCTCCAGGGACTATGAATGCCTGTACCACATTTAATGGCAAACTATCTGTTGTGATGACCCAACAATGTCAACCTCATGGTGGCGTGAGAGAAAAAGTCAGGGGATCACCAAAGTAAGCTATCTATAAGCGTTTCTGGGGACCATTAAATATCTGTGCCAAATGACATGAAATCAACAAAAAAGAAATCATTTCGAGATATTTGACTCTGGACCAAAGTGCTGGACCAACCAACAGACCAATACTGATTGAAAAAGGGCTCTCACAAACCACCAGAAACCAAAAGGAACTGCTCAATTGCTAGTGGGATTATCTCTTGACTGGCACAATTTAAAAATGGCTAATATAACTTTCCACACACAAGAAACTCAATTTAGAGAAACGACAAGCTGCTCACTTTGCCACTTAATCACCGAGTTTCTTGATTAAACTCTGACTGATAATGAATGCCAATGCGCCACTTTGCTTCCTCCTGATAGGATTTGGAAATCACGCCACTCCCTGAGCACTCCCATGTGAATACACATCAACACACACTTCTCATCTTCCCCGGCTATAGCCTGAAACATGATAGAACGTTTATGCTAATTGGAACTGAAGCTATGGGGAGGAAAAGTCATATGGATTTGTACTCGAGGCCCACGGGAACGCGCCGTTTTTGGAACTGTGTTGAGGCCCTGTAACATATACTGCATCTGCACTTATTCACTTTTCACTACATTGAGCATACAGTGTGGTAAATATATGACTGATGAATGATTTCAGATTTTCAGACATCCATAAGGTTTCCTTAAAGAACTGAGGACGAAAAGTTGAGTTTTGATGTTACAATGCATGATTAACTTACTATTAAAACACATCCATTTTAATTAGGTTTATAACATGCCCAAACAAGTTCATAACATGTTGTTCTCTATCTTATTTTGCCTTATTTATTGTTTGATTATATATTCATCACAGAAAAGCAATAATTTCAGTCAGGGAACTGGCAGACCTCTTGGAAGACCTGGCATTGCACTGCTGCCTTTGTTCTCAAAATCATTGCAGCGCTAAATAACAAAAGCCTCATATCTCCAAATAAATCATCTTTTCAGGATGTCAAAACCAGGGGGCAAGAAAGGGGATGTGTCTCTGAAGGCAAATCTGAATGGAGAAAAGCAGGGGGAAGATGTATACTAACATAATAGACAGACTAAATATTTTTCAATGTCTAAATTACTATGTTGATCACTTAATTGTAGTGATCTCAAGAAGCCGTCCTGATGACAGCTGTTGGGGGCAGCTGGGCTCCGGAGGAGTCCCGTCACATTAATCTGCTGGTGATGGATGCAGTGATGGGAGTCCGCACTGCAAGCCATGACTGTGACGCAAAGGAGGTTTTTGGCTGGACGGACTGGAAAGATCATTAACAGCCAGGGCTTTCCCACCAGCTGTTAATGATCTGTCCATTTCTTCCTGTGCTTAGAGAACCAGTGGAGCTGCTGGACCACAGAGATGTTGTGCTCTCTAAAAGGTCTTCGGTGTCTACAGTATTCAAATGACCACGGCTGACTTCAGGCCCAGAAAAAGACTACAACCCGATGAGCATCTGTGTGTGGATATGCTATAGCCCAGAAAGTGGCTTTTTGCTTTCTCACCTCACAAGACAAACACTGGAAAAACAGTTATTTCTGTTATAATCCAACCTATACTGTGCAATGGCAAAAGTAAAGGCTGTAACTTTGATTTTGGTGGAAAATGAGTTAATTACATTTTTGGGAAATTCAAGACCCTTTATCATGTGGATAAGTATCTTAAGTCAATTTTGTAGTTCTTCTAAAACCCCAGGAGAAACCAAGGCAGAACACAGCAACACCAGTTACCGCCCTTTGACTTGTTTTGTAACACTCAAATTGAGTCAGGGTACAGGATAGAAATGAGTAGATGGCTAAATACACGCCATGCTCACTAGATTTTATACAGGCGTTACTATAATGATTTTGTAAATGGTGAGCAGTAACCACATATTGACAATGTGGAAGTTACTGCCTCTTGCCTTGGTGTGACTTCTCACTTTTTGCAGACAATACAAAGGCAGACAACAGTAACTTCAAAATAAAGGTCAAAAGTCAAAAAGTAAAGTTTGAGCTCTAGATTTTTTTGGTAGATAACATCTAATGGCCAGATCTCCACTGTCCTATAATTCATTTGGTTGGACAACTAAAAAACTTTTCAAGTCATTTTTCTCAGTTCCACATTTTAGCGAGCTAAGGTCTTTTGCCTTTGTAGGGCGGCATATTCTAGGCATCGCAATCCTTCTATCAACCACTTTTGTCCGGAATAACATGTCTCAACACTGCCTTGAACTTTATAAGTATCGATAAATATGAACATTTACTGTATATATAAAAATAAAAAAAACATCTATATAAATCTAAACACTAAGAAGGAGAGGGAGGAGGATTAGGGCCACATGTGAAAAAGTGTATTGAGTTCTGAGTTTAAAGTCAGAATTCTGACTGACAATTTGTAGACTCTAAAAGAAAAAGTCAATTCTGAGAAAAGAATTCTGAATTCTGACTTTAAACTAGGAACTCAAATACTTTTTTTTACATGTGGCCCTGATCTCCCGTAGACAGCAGGTTGAGTGGAAAGAGCTCAATTTGCTTGTATATTGCCAAACATTTACTTTTATTTGGCTTACCTGGTGTTAGAAACAGGTCAAAGTCATATTTGATTAGATGGTAAACGGAACATGTGACTTTAAAAGAACTTCTGGGCCTGTTTAAACTACTGAAAAGCTCTGTTTATAGCCCCAAGCTAATAATACGATTGGTTTACAGAATATCTGTTAATCAAAATTGTTACCTTAAGCAACTGTAATGTATTACATCAATTAAATATGGTAACTTTGATGCCAGTGTGTCTGTACTTCTTATTAGTAGCGCTGACAACAAGCACTTGAATTGTGTATCCAAAATGCTAATGATGTGACAGGAGAGCCTGAGCAAACATTCAAGTAGTGATGCAAAAATTGTCTCCTGGCAATACAGCTGTATCATTCTCTCATTAGATTATGGTATGGTTTTACATTTCTCTGTCAGTCCTTCATCATGGCCACTGATGCATTTTCGTCATTTGTGACGGATAGGAAGCTTGTTTTTTTTGGGGGGGGGTTGTTCTGCCTGACAAATGTCCATGCTAGCACATCCAATCAGATCAAAACGACACTTTCTGATTCCTTTGATAAAGGAATGATTTGATATCTGTAGACTGTGAAGTGTGTGCTCTCAGGAGGATTGTGCTATGTGTAGTCTTCATCTTGCTAATGATCAGCTGTGCTGCTCCCTGAATCTTTCCTCGGAATAGCGTATATTTCATCATGACGCTGAACATTGGTATTAACGTTGTACACAGCCGTTGTCTGGATTGTTTTTAAGTTTCACATCAATGCCACAATTCGTAAGGCCTGAGATTGACTTTTTGGGAACACCGCCTTTTCATTTGACAGCTGATAAGTTATGTGACACATCACCCTGCCACGGCGGGCCTCAAACACTGTGATGCATTCGCCTCCGTTTCTATTCTGATTCTTCACTCAAGCCTGTGCACACCTCTTTATCCGTCTCAACAATTCAAGCTGAAAAAAAGAAGAAGAGCAAGACAACATTGCTGATTTAGCTTGAGCAACAACAAAAGAAGATAGATTGTAAGAGAAGACTTTGCCCATTCGACTCAACAGACATGGCTTTCTGTTGCCTGCATGGCTGATCTTTCTCCCTTTCAGTTCTTTTGTCTCTTCCTCGCTCTTCTTCCCTTTCACCGCTTCTCTACCTGCTGTTTTTAATGGCTGAGTGGAGGCAAGGGGAGAAAGAGAGAGTGAGTGAGACAGACAGTGAAGAAAAGAAGGATGAGGATGGAGGGGAGAGAGGAGAGGGGAGGGGGGAGTGGGGGGGGGGCTCCAGGCAAGGCTTTAATGAAGAGCCTTTGAAGTTTGCAGTGATTGAGCAGCGCCCGTGTCCTCTTCAAAAAGGACCCAACATCTCTCCCAAGACATGCCCTCGTTTCTTCTCCCTTCCGTCTTTCTATCTCTCCCTCTTGATTTCCTTCCTTTTGTCTCTGTCAATACCATGTGAGATCTTCAGCTCCTCTGTCCCCTCTCCCCTGCAACTGCCTCCTTTTACTACCCCCCCTTCACCAACCCCCTTCAACTCCTGTCCTCCTCTGTGATCAGGACATGGATCATGTCTCTACTTAACTAACCGTGGTGGTCCCATCCCGTTAGCTTCAGGACTTTGAAGCTTGTGACTGCGGGATGAGAGGGATGTATGGAAAGAAAGAAAAAATAGCGTGGGGGGTGTTGGTGGTGCTTGCATGTGTGTGCCGTGGTTGCCTGGGTACATGTCATGTATCTATATGTATCAAAGACACACTTCAGAAACACACATGCATGCGCCCAGCATTCAGGGAGCGATAGTGATTCCCCTCCTATCATCCACCGGCACTGATACTACTCTGTTATCTCAACAAAGTGGCTCTGTGGGCGATTTGCCGCTGTGTAACCTATCAATCCAACCCTCCTACGCTCTTCCTCCTCTTATTCCTGCAGGTCATCCTCATCTCTGGCTTTTTCCTTTACAACGGCTCTCCATTTACCCCTCCCCCAGCTAATTTATCTATATTCCACTGTGGTGGGTTCCTGCCATACACAATCTATGACTCCAGCCAGAAGCACTCTATTAAGGCCATGTGTTATCAAAAGAGATACACCGTACATTGTGCTGCACATGGTTTGCATTTAAACTGAGGGGGAGTGCTCTTCAGATTGCAATACTTTCAAAATGCGATAACTATTATTATGTCAAAGTGTCACACTGATTGACAGCTGGTGGTAGTAATATGACAAGGAAATGTAGCAATGCGCCCGCAAAGAAAAGACAGTTAGCTAGGAAGCCCAGAATTTGCTTGTTAGACCTCAAGGATGTTGTTTTTTTTAGAAACACTGAGTGGTGGAAGAAATATGTGAATTATTACCTTATTGTAACTATTGTTTTTTTCCACCTGGACCCTACTATCCTTTGTTTTCAGATCTAAATGACAAATTCAATTGAATAGAATTTTGATTAAAGTACAAAATCATAACATCAGTTATCTTAATACACTTTACAGATAGAGTAGGTCTAGGCCAAGCTCTAATATACAAAGACCCAACAATTAGAGTAATTCCCCCAAGAGAAAGCAACAGTGGCAGAGAAAAACGTCCTTTTAGGAAGAAACCCCGGATAGACCCAGGCTCTTGGTAGGCGGTGTCTGACGGTGTCGGTTGGGGGTGTGATGAACAGCGGAAATATTAGTTACAATAAAGATAATGGAACAATGACTATAAATAGTAGTCCTAGTAGTTCACTGCAGTCGGGAGTGGCAAAACAAGCTACAATGTAAGTTATTGGGCAAGTGTCCAGCTTGTATTCACCTTCACAAAGGTGCTTGTTTTGCCTCCGACAGGCTCTGATTTATTTATAAGTGTTCTAAGACATTTTTGTTAAAGAAAACCTAAACCCATCAAGCTCTGTGTAAATAAACAATCAGTTTATTGATTTACATGTAAAAACATGTTGGCTCTATACAGTACATTATTGCTTTTTAAAATGGAGTCTGGTGGGTTTAGCGCTAGTGACTTCAGAGCTGTTTCTGGTCAAACAAAAAAGGTCTCAAAATGGTTTTAAAGGTCCATCTCTGAAAGGATCCATAATGTTGTCAGACACTTAAACTATTAATCGGAGCCTGTCAGTGGCAAAACAAGCACTTTTGTGAAGGTAAATACGCGCTTGACAATTACCCTATTAAGTTACACTGTAGCTTTTTTCGCCAGCAATCTTGCTTAATACTGGACCAATGTCAAAGATTGTTGTTCACATCAGTCACTTAGACATAAAAACCTAGGAAAATAGGGTCCAGGTTGAAAAACACGGCAGTTACCCTTTAATTAAACACAGTAACTTACAGTAAGTATTATCAGCAAAATGTACTAAAATCCTCAAATGTTCCATTGTTATATCATATCACCACTAGAAACACTGAATGGAAACATTTGTATTTAATGACATTGTAAAATGTCAAAGAAATCTTCAGCTCTGCCTCGTGCCATTAGTTGAGAATGTGACTTTAGTTATATCATGACAGCACTGACTCGCAGTCATGTGCTGATGTGTTTGTTGGGGCCGGGGCCGGCATGCATGACTTTAACTCTGGATTCCGTGGAGCGGACAGAAGCCCAGGGAGGGTCAGTCAGCCACTGGCATGCTTAGTCTGTGTGATTACAGCCCCCTGCTCATCCAGGCCCTGTTTTTGCGGCGTGGCCAGCGAGAGATTAATGGGTTGAAAGAAAACATTAGCGCAGCGCTATGGTTCACGCTCACCTCTCTGCTTCTGCCCGCTTGAACGTGCCACCCTTGCTTTTTTTGTCCCCTCTCTCGCTCTAGATCCCTTTTTGCCCTGAGTTCAGAAACCCTGCAGATATCTTTAAAGGATGTCTTAATCACAACTGCTCCAGGTCTTGCTACTTAATATGAAGCAAATCCTGCAATTTGACATGGAATTTTGCATACATAGTCACACTTATGTAACAATGCAATATTAAAAATTATATAAAATCTGTTTTGCGGGGGAAAAGATACAGCAAAGTATTAATGCTCTTTCTACTTGTGAATCGGTTTTACAAAATATCACCAGTCGGAGGTTTTATCTGACAATGGCTTGTGTAACCGGTACCCCAAGTGTCACACATCATTAGACATCAGGTCAGTAATGCCCTAAATTCCCTTTACAGGGAGTAAGAAAAAAACAGCAAGCAACATATTTTTGTAATCCTTACATATATACATAATACTTCCTCCCTTCTCTGGTCCCCAAGACGTTTGTCTGAGGTTTTGAGTCCCGCCGTGCTGCCTGGAGAACTTTGATTGTCATCCCTTAAATGACTCACTGAGTCATATTTTTAGGCTGGAGCCATTTTAAATGATGTATTTATCAAGTGAGCTGTTTAGTATGTGTCCATCTTCGAGTTGGAACATGTCTACCAAGGAGATTTTAACTCTGGGTGCTTTAAATTATTTATTTTCACTGTCTTGGTTTTGGGGATATTTAATCCTTTAGAAGGAAGGGATGGGAGGTGAGTAAGATATTGTATTCAGTCCCTCAGTGGATTTTGTTGAAACTATAGACAGTTGTTTACTGAGTAGTAATTCGATTAGAGCAATATCGATGTGTGGGAGGCCCTACACTGATTTGTAATAACTCCTCAATTCCAACTGCCACACAGGCACTTAACCAGCTTGGTTGCTGACGTTAGCCACTGTGTTGTCCCATCTGTTATTAAATCTCTCCGTACGTCACTCTGGGTTGTGGTTTAACACAAGGGATAATGCACAAAGATACCCCTAAACTCAATGAGTTTGGTCATTTGCTCTCATCACAACTGGACCCGTGGAAGAGAGCTAACGCTAACTTGACTTCTCTCCTGTTTAAAATGTGGTGCTGCTAATGACTTGTAATAACATATATAACATAAACGCAAAGCAATGTTCTGTAGCAATCATTGCTAACATTAGCAAGATTCGTTTACTAGCACCCGCTGGGACCACAAATGAAGAAGCTAGAGAAAGCCTGTGGAGGCTTTTCAGGGGCCATTGAATGTATTCTTCCTTTAATCGAATCATGGTCTGAATTGAAGCAAGTTAGTCTAACTTACTTTCCAAGTGGAATACAAACTTAACACAATAGATCCTCCTGAATGTTGAAGGAACAGAAATGGCCTCTTATGGTACATAACCAACACTATTTGGCCTTGTTGAAAAAAGGTGGGAAATGCCTTATATAAACATTGGTAGGCTTTACCTTTCTTGATTTTGACAGGAAATTTCTCTTTGGTAAACATTAGAGAAATGGATGGTTTATGGGAGAAATCTACCAAAGAACCAACTGACTGATCTGTTTCTTGTTTAGTTTCCCACCCTGGAGCCAGTATGTGGGCACTAATGTACCTGTCACCTGTATGGACCACACTGAAGTCAGACGATGCACAATGACCTGCACCACACACGTGCAGACATTTCCAAACATGTGTAGACCTGTAAAACATAGTGAAGCCATTCAGGTAGGATTTACATAAATGGATGTCTGTTTCTAAATCTTCTTTTAATGATGTCTCCTGTTGTTACTTAACATAGAAGTTTGGGACTCTAGTTTTGTCCCTCAATTTGGCATGAAGGAGTAAATACTACAATACTTT
The DNA here is from genome assembly GCF_013103735.1 of Etheostoma cragini. Classification (NCBI taxonomy): domain Eukaryota; kingdom Metazoa; phylum Chordata; class Actinopteri; order Perciformes; family Percidae; genus Etheostoma; species Etheostoma cragini. The sequence goes on along the minus strand of NC_048420.1, from coordinate 18,303,454 downwards.
TAATATAAAAATAAACCTCAGCCGCCGTTGCTATGGAGTAGAAGCCTGTCAAAGAGGCAAAGCAGACTTGTCGAAAATTTAAAAGGGTTTGTTGTAGTAATTGCAGGCTTTAGTTGCCAATTCATTCAAAATTGATTCTCAAAAGTGTAATTTTCAGCTTCCGTAACAGAATTATTTGCTAGGTGATTGGATGCTTCTTCTGAAATGCACCTTTGGAGGATTAGTTCTTCTTCTTCCCCCTTAAGTTTCTTTGTACCTGGGATTGAATCTTTGACTTTTTGTTAATATAACACAGTTGCTGCACTTCTTTATTGATGATTCAACTGAGAGAATTTCATGTCCATCCAAATCGTAGAAGTGCTCCAATTATGAGTCATGTAATGTCTACGTAAAAAATAAATTCTGAGTATTATGAATAGCACCCTGAATGCCTTTCCCATTGACTGGCAGAACAGTTTAGTTATTTAGTTGCATGTTATTTTATTTTCTTCCTGCTGATTCTGGAGCTTAAGATGTGCTTAGCCTCCTACGAGTGGATGGTAGGTATTACGATCATTGCGACCATC
>NC_048420.1:18286538-18302734 GCF_013103735.1 Etheostoma cragini | reverse complement strand
CCCCCCCCCCCCCCCCAACACACACACACACCCACCCACACAGCTGTTTTACCTTATTGCTTTGCGATGCACTTTTCACCTCCAAAACTTCATGAAAAATAAATACGTCCACCTTGTGCAAAACATGGACACTGCTCATAATTCAGAGAGCTGAGCGAGCTGAAGATGGGCTCTGCACGTTTCTCGTCTCGTCCGAGTGGATTCTTTTTTGTTGTTGCAACAATTACTTTTGACGAACAGCAGTAGATGATATGACACATTTAACAAAGAAGAGAAATGAGAGTTGATTATTTTCCTGGCTTCTCGATTTCTAGTTTTTCAGATATGTCATAGACTATACATGTTCTTTAACAGCATTTTTCTTTGTTTTCAGGTACCAAGCGCTTTTTTTCTTCTAATAATGCAGTTCTGAGCTCCCTACTTCTCTTAATACCCAAAGTGAGTGGTAACTACTGACTGTAAATCACATTTGTAGTGTGGAAAAGAGTGGGTTTTAGAATGTCGCTAATCTTTTATTACTCTACTTCCTTGAAAAAGCGAATATATATGTTTGCTTTCATTTCACAGGAACATCAGATAATATTCTAATGCTCTGCCTCCCTCTTTGTCTCTTCCACTGCCGCCCTCCACTATCAGAGATGTACAAGCAAGGCAGAATCAGCAAGTCTAATACTCATCACATGAATCTATATCAGGATGCCAAGTTTAAAGAAAAAAGATCAGCGCTCGAGAGGATGCTCACTTATGATGTCAGCCTCTTACTAGCAGTAGATTGTTCCGAAAAACTCAGAACATAAAAAGCAAAACACATTTTGGGTTGTTCTCCAAGCAGTCAAACCACAACATTAGCGTCATGAATTCCATATGTTTTATCAACTCACAATATTTGATGTATGCCATCGAGGATGGATGAGGAAAGTAATACACTTTTAGTTTAGTGTCGGTTATATTTATAAGGTTACAGATTTGAACAGGTGTTTCTTCATAGTCACCTTTTCTTTATTCCTTTGTTCGGGCCACACACACATGGTGTATTTATGTAATTTATTATGTCATCACTGACTTCATAAGACAGAACCAAGGCATTGGGGTTTACTGTGTGTAGTTAATTTTTATGTTTCTTTAACTCATTTGAAGGGGTAATTGATCGTGGTCTATATCCACAATGTTCCACTTCCAAGATTGCTGTGTTGTCTCTTTTTCAGATGTCCGTTACCTTTACGGTTTCTTTTTTGTTGGAATTTTAAAGTCCAGTGGATTTATGAGGACTATGGTTAACTGGTTTTCTGATCCCTGCAGGGTAAATCCAGACAGCTAGTAAGACTATTTGTCCAATGTGAGTTTTCCTTTTGAACGACTAAATCAACTTTTAAACGTAGCCTATACATGTTACACCAAAACATGTCCCTTCCTGAGGCTTAGCACCTCTAAAGACCGTTGTGATTGGTTTAAAGAAATGCCAATAAACCAGAGCCCTATTCTCTCCCATCTTGGAATGCTGTGTGGACTATAGTCAGACCCTCCTGCACAGTGCTGTGGAGGAAGCTCTGGGAAAATTGACTGATTGACAGCCCTATAAAGGCAGTGGCCTTTTGCTGCGATACAAACACGGGTTTATGCTCAGAAACGTCCTGAACACAGCGAAATGAAAAGAAAAGAGAAAATATAGGTCTATGTGTTCTTTTCATTTTGCAGAGGGCAGGGTCTATGCAGATACAGACACCTTTACACACTTCTAGTGCGTCATAAAAGAGGATTAAGAGGGATTAGTTCTGTATGAGTCTAGGATCTATACATTGTTTATGGAAAACTCCTACTCATTCTGTCTTTAGCTATAGGGCATGACAGTTTGTGTGTCACTATTGGCTTTCTTAGCCTTGCTATGTTCTAAAAGTGCTGCAATGGTCTTCTATCTCCAATGAAGAACTTCATGAAGTGCTGAAGTCACTTCAAGCAAAGACTATTCTGACCTTTCTGTTTATGCCCTAAAATGTTTTCTCATGGCGTAGTGATAGATTACAGTTAGGTTTCAGTGCAAAATTGCTAAATTTGTTATGTTTGGACCTTGACTCCACCACGAGCCATAGCACCAAGTCATCTCACCCTAACCCCCACCGCCATCACACCCCTCTAACTATACCCTACTTAGAGAAAATTGCATTTCTTGCAAAAGGCACTTAGAGAAAACCACTCCCTTGTAAAGTTCTAGTGGTTGCATGCAACTGCTTGTAAAAACAGACAGTGGCCTATTAGCACCAAATTAGGCTTTTACAGTGTTATGAAATGGGGACGCTGTATCCCCATTTAGTTTTGGCATGGCAAGTTGACACTTAGAGGCAGGTATATAGTGGTCATGGAACATAGTAGTGTTTGTACTGAAATTTGTTTCTTTTTATTTCCATCTCTCTTCACCTTCATCTCTGCTCTTTGTTGCCATCTCCATGGTTTTTGATTGATATTCATTTCTATCTACAGCTTTGCTTTTGCTCTTGACACCCACTGGTCCAATTTATACATACGAGGCCTTGAAAACGTCTTTCTACTCTGCCCAGATGGCTTCAAATGATGTATTGGGATAAACTTGGTTCCACAGGAAAAATAGTAAATCTTTTCCAGAAACTAACTTCTGTTTATTGTGATTGTCTGCAAAAACTGCAAAGATCTTTTAACTTCAATCTTTAAATCAAGAAATTGTTGTCTACTATTCTAATCCACTTCTTAAAAAACATCACAGTAATAAGAAACTTGCAACCTGTTTCCAGTGAAAACAAACTTGTTAAAAAAAAAAGTTTTTCGCAAAGCTTTAATTACAGTTCGGTAATTATGCCTTAGGTAGGCACATTTTTAATTCTTGATTTGAGTTGATAACCTTTATGCAGAAAAGGGATCTTTTTGCACCAGTATTCAGAAAGGCGTGTAGGGTAATAAATGATGAGTCAGATATTTCAGCGATTATGATGAAGAAAGAAAAAGAAAGAAGGTTGTAATCCTGCTGGAATGGCAGACTCTGCCACTAACATTACATAGACAGGTAACAACTGAATGTAAACACACTGAATGTCTATTGCTGAGTAAAATGGCAACCATAAACAGTGTTAGAAAAATGGGTTTGATTTCATGAACATTTTAGGAATTCAATGGCTTGATAACAGAAGTCAACTTAATGAAATGGGTATTTTTAGTGCAGATTTAGGGATAAGTAAAACGAAAAAGTACATGCATATTTCTTAACTATGACTCCTCCTGGTATTGGAAAAATCTGCCAGAGGTACTTTGATCTCTCAAACAAACACAATCTTCAACCTGTTTGCTTTTGAAGCGAACCCTGGTTTTAGAACACCAACAGCAATGCGCTTTAACCTTCATACCAGTATTAATGCACAAACAAACCAGCAGGATCAACATATACACCAAAAAATAGGACTGCATATTTATTAGTCTGTATAATTTAACTTCAGCTTCTTTGGTAAACATACATGCTCTCTATTTTTCTCTTATTCAGACTACCTTATGCATTTCAACCAGCTGGCTTACTGCTGAGAGGCAGGCCTCATTTATAAACACACACACATACACACACGTGGAGCGTGGTTCTATTGTTACCAGAGTGGGGAAAACTGCCCAGGGAGCAGAAAGGCGCCTTTGTTTCTCCTCTAGACAAGAGAGTGGGTGCGCCATTACTTGAAACTCTTCTTGTCTGGGCTACAAACCCAACATACCCTAATAAAGCTCTCAGGTTTTGTATAACATCCAATCAACACGCCATGAGGGTGTGATTCAGACACACTTGAGCGAAGGATGGAGGATGAGTCTAGGTTTGTGCTTCTAGTTAGAAAGGGAGATTCCACTCAAATTAACTCTCTTTCATCTGTGTTTTGTGTCAGCACTTGGTATGTACAGAGTGAGATTACTATCTAAGGGGAAAGTTCCGTGAGCTATATACAGTACGTGCAATATCCTCCTATGGCAGATGCTATAGCTTCATTTACTGGAAAAGAAGTGTGGTAATGTTTTGTGGTAGAGGAGGTGTCATCAGACTGAACACCGGTTTTTGTGATCTATCTACGTACTTTCACATAAAGTACAGCTGTGTTTTCACATTGAATAATAGGGAAGACTTCAAGTGTGTAATTGAGAATCGCTGGTATTCATGACTGTATGCAAGGATGGAATACACATTAATCAAGACACACACACACACACACACACACACACACAGGTTTACACAGACACACAGATCTCTGTGGACTCTCAACCTTTTGTAATCAGTGCTGTGTGACAGGCAGGGCCAGGGCAGCATTTTTGTGACATGTGTTATGTCACACAGAGACGCTTTCTAATGAGGATGGATGTGATCGCGCTTTGCATCAAATTTAAATGGACGAGACTAATGAAGTCTGACATCAGCTAAATCATATCTGTGCGGTTGTTTTTGGACTTTACAGGTAACAATACAGGATATCATCAACATTACCTTTTCTTTTCTGTCTACTGATTTTCCAATACTTCTATCTATGCCCCCGTTTTCCCCACTCAAAGGTACTTTGAGTCCTTTTAGCAGTCTTGCCTATACATTTATTGGTCTATTGGAGTGTTTTGGAGTATTCGTATGCTGACAAGTTCACAATTCTTCATTGGCGCTGCATTATAACGTGCTACTGTTGAAAAAAGTACTGCATTTACTGTTTATTTATTTTACTTCTACGTAAAATACTGTAGGAGTGTTTTAGTTCCTCAATCAAAGAGCAAACGCTGTAGAATTTTTTTTAAAGACAAAGTATGTCATACTTTAGTGGCAACTGAGCTGGCTATACATGTGCCCACGTTTTATTTAAAGCAGTGAGATTACACCCTGTCTCTAGGGACTCTCAACACCTATTCCAGGAAATGTTGCCAAATGTAACTTTAAGTAGAAGTAGATGAGGTGGGTTGAGGGAAAGTGGGTGCACCAAGAAACATTAACTTCATCATGCACATCGCAAAAATAACTCATAGAATGCATTGAAGCATCTCAAAGTGCAGATACATTACATTGTAGTGTATGTGTACCCCAAAGTGGAGTTTTCCTTTAACAGTTTGGTCACCACTTCTTTATGGTAATATTGAGGCAGTTGGAGCTCTTGGTTTGACTTGAGAAACCTTGTGTATTACCACTTAACCACTACTATGATCTTTTTGCTCACATTAAAAGCAGGTTCTGTGAGTAAGTTGGTCCTAATTGGGAAAACAACATAGTGCTATAAACGTAATTTCTTGGAGACAGGGTGGCAGTATAGTGATTAAAAACATTGGCCAGTTCAACAGCTACTGGTCGTACCAGACGAAGCTAGACCATACCAGCAAATCATCACCCCGTCAGCATGCTGCTTATCCATTGCAGCATTTACCACAAAAGTGGCTTTCTCATTTAAGACTTATTTTAAGGCCTGTGCCCAGCAGAAACATAAACACATTTTTACTACTGTATCTTAGAGGCCTTGCACATACTGCACATATTGTGGTTTAAAGTAGTTGCACACAAGATGTTTTTAAATGTCATGCATTTTTTTTCAAGTTTACATTTTTACTGTAACCTTTACAACTCAGTACACAGACTAGTGTCAGTTGGAAAAGAAGCTAGAGGCGTTAGGACAGGTGTCCAGACAAGTGGCTTTGCTCTTCTGTAACTGTGCTGATTTACTTCCTCTGTTCACCACAGAGATGACAGAGTTCACATAGTTTTGCCGAAAAGGTTTTTGTAAAAGATGGAGAGAAAAAGAAGTGCTCATTTGGACTTCTGAAAAAGCAAAGCATCATGGTTGCTCAATGGGTTAAGAAGTAAACTATGTATCTGCAATATTAAATTCATAAAAAAAAAAATAAAGCGAAAAAGGCAGCTGGAGCAAAGAATTAATGGGATACCAAGAGAGTAGCTTTTCACTCGTGCTGGTGCAAAAACAAAGTGATTGGTGGAGGGCACAAAGTCAGAACAACCACTTCTTAATAAGGTGTAAAAAGACACTACATGCAGCAAGACAATGCGTTATGAATTACAATATCATAAAAACATTGGGAAAATCTGACTGTTGCTGTGTATAATAAATAAAATATTTAAATCCTCTTTTGTATGTGAAACATTTTTAGTTTGTTTAAAGGTTTGTGTAGATGACACCTTTGTTCAAAGTAAAAAGATGCATTAATGCAATGGCAGAAATATTGAGAAGATGACGTTTGTTATTTATTAAAACAGCGTGTCAGTGACGCATTAAAGCGGTTGAAGGAACATGTAGTATTTCAGTCCTTACAAGAAGATGGAACAATGTACTTTGTGTAGCAGCGGGATGCAGCAGGATGCAGCGCATGCACACACACACACACACACACACACACACTATCTGCAGAGGAACAATAAAAACACTCAAGCAAAAAGTCACACACATGCATATAACCTCTCATAACCCCTTGCCTAGCTCAATTCCACCCACACACACAGTTATACAGCAGCAGGAGTGATTAGAGCAGGATGTATGAGGCTGAGCCCAGCTGTGGTGAGCCAGCTAGTGGATGTGGTATATCAGTCTCTCAGCCCGCTAAATGAAAACTAAATGAAAGGCTCTCAGACGCTGTGCGCGTTGCGTAAGCGAGGCGCCGAGCGAGGTCCCGGGATAAGCTGATTACGTGGCAGGCTCATATTCATTTCCCCATCCCTTAAAGAGCCAAGCAGCGTGGCTTAGCATGACCAGTTTCTCTTCGTTTTGGCACCCAATCTGCTCCTCTCCTCTCTTTGTTCCATATCTGTCTCTATTTCTTCTCGTTATAACTCTAACTAAGTCAGTGTGTGTGGTCAGTGTGTGTCTATGTGTGTGCTGTAAATTACCTCATCTCACATGCTTCCCCTGACCGAAATGAGTCAAAGGCAGCTGCTAAATCTGCTTGGGATAGCTGCGCCAACAAGGCCAAAAACATGTGCCACTGACCCAACACGCACACGGTCGTGTGTACGTTCATGCTTATGCACAGACATAAGCACAAAACTTTACATGGCTTAGCCCGATGTAATACACACACACCAAGGCTTGGCAGCTGTGAAGGTGAACGCAACATAATGTTATCCAAATGTCAGCGTATGTCCTATATGCCACCACATGCCTACTTGTTTGATTAGTTCAACAGTAGCTATGCTGTCAGGAGGTGAGAGTTGATGGCCCAGAAGAAGAGACGGCAGTCTATGAAAGTGTCAACGTGACTCGGTAATAGTTGTTTATCTCCATGTGAAGAGAGAGGAAGAGGGCTGATGGGAGAGTGAGACTGTGACTGGAAATGATCTTTAACAGGTGGTAACACTTCGTCTGTCCTTTTCCTCTCATTATGGGTATTGCCTATGTCAGTGTGTGTGGTGTGGTGTGTGTGTGTGTATGTGTGTGTGTGTGTAACACAGAGTCTGTTATTGTACAGCTAATCCTCCACTGAGGCCACAGCGTGTAAACGGAACAACTGTGCTCACCATGACTTGGAGGACCAAGGAAGCATCAGCGCTTCCCGGTTTAAATTTAAAACACAGTGAATAGATACTTTAGGAACAATGCCTCCATTTTGAGCACAAGGGGCAAATTGTCTTGTTGAGCATATGATCACACTACATGAACCCCCCGCATAAAAAAAACTTCTGACATGTACACATCAGAAGAAAACTAATCTTGCCTTGACAGGAGAAAGAGAAATGAGCAAGCAAAATGGTACATTGAGAGAGTATTCTTGTTAACCAATATATACATAAATACTGTGTGTGTGTGTATATGGTATATATAGATATATATAAATATATATATCAGTACAGGTCAAAGGTTGGAAGACACCTTCTCATTCAATGCGTTTCCTTTATTTTCATGAGTATTTACATTGTAGATTATCACTGAAGGCGTCAAAACTATGATTTTTTATAATTTTTTCAAATTTGTTTATCCCCGATTGGGAAATTGGGTTAAACCTCCTCACACCTCCTCCTCCTCAATGCTCAACGGTGGGAACCAGGCATGTAGAATCTATCGAGTCACCTTTTCTCCGTCGCACAAAGACATGTTGGTTGGAACCAAAGATCTCAAACTTTCACATCAGACCAAAGACTCATCAGACCAAAGCACAGGTTTCCACTAGTCTAATGTCCATTCCTTGTGTTTCTTGGCCCAAACAAATCTCTTCTGCTTGTTTCCTCTCCTTAGCAGTGGTTTCCTAGCTGCTATTTGACCATGAAGGCCTGATTCATGCAGTCTCCTCTTACCAGTTGTTCTAGAGATGTGTCTGCTGCTACAACTCTGTGTGGTATTCATCGGGTGTCTAATCCGAGCTGCTGTTAATGCGATCTCTGAGGCTGGTGAGTCGGATTGACTTATCCTCAGCAGCAGAGGTGACTCTTGGTCTTCCTTTCCTGGGGCACTCTTCATGTGAGCCACTTTTTGTTGTAGCGCTTGATGGTTTTTTGCGACTGCATTCAAAGTTTTTGCAATTTTCCGGACCGACTGACCTTCAATTTTTAAAGTAATGATGGCCACTCCTTTCTCTTTAGTAAGCTGATTGGCTCTTGCCATATTATGAATTCTAACAGTTGTCCAATAGGGCTGTCGGCTGTGTATCTACCCGACTTCTGCACAACACATCTGATGGTCCCAACTCCATTAATAAGGCAAGAAATTCCACTAATTAACCCTGACAAGGCACACCTGTGAAGTGAAAACCATGTCAGGTGACTACCTCATGAAGCTCATTGAGAGAACGCCAAGGGTTTGCAGCGCTATCAAAAGAGCAAAGGGTTGCTACTTTGAAGAAACTAGAATTTAAGACATGTTCAGTTATTTCACACTTTTTTGTTAAGTACATAATTCCACATGTGTTCATTCAAAGTTTTGATGCTTTCAGTGATAATCTACAATCTAAATAGTCATGAAAATAAAGGAAACGCGTAGAATGAGAAGGTGTGTTCAAACTATTAAATTGTATTCTTTTCTAAGTGAGACTTGGGGGTTTGTTCAAAATAACAGGGTGAGTACAACACCATTACCAATTACCAATTTGCATGCTAGGGTTGTTTAAAACTGCGGTTTCCTCTTTTTTGTATTGTATTATCTAGTGTTTATTCTGTCTGGGACTTTCCTTTTTCTCCTTTTATCTACAACTGTGACTTAAGCTCTGTGTCCCTGCTCTGATGTTTCCAATCAAATTCCTGTACTTTTTGAATAAAGATTACGCTTTATTACTCTTCTGGGAAAATACTTTTCTGTTTTCCCTTTTCAATGTGTCTTCCCTGCGACTGACACTGTGCTTTGTGTTTGCTGTTTGTTACCTGCCATCCAGCCAGCTTATTACCAGAGCAGTGATCGCATTGTCACAGTAACAGGCCTTTATCCGCACAAACCTATTCACATTCCCACCAACTTCCTCTGTCTCTTACCACTGCCCTGCTCTGTGCCGTCTGTGTCCATAGCAACTGGACAAATAAGTTACTTATTATAGGACAGGGGCTCAGCTGGCAGTAGAGTTTCAATGCGATTTGTCAAATATCCTATCCCAAACAGGTTGACAACAGACGGGGTACAGGAAGTCAGAGGCTGAGGGTTTTTAGAAATGAAAGTTTTCTTTTGTTCTATTACAAAATTATTTTGTTTCCTGATGCTCAATCCTAAAACAATGCTTATTTTGTTAAAACGATCAAACAAACTTTTAAAATGGTGCCGGTGCCTAAACGGTGCTTAAACTTTTGCCTGAACCAAAATAAATGTGATATATTTATAATGTACATTACATAATATATAAAAAAGGAGCCCAAAACAACAGTTGGCGACATTAAAGAACGCCTTGTTTATTGCTAAGGCCATATGGTTAAAATTAAATGATTGACTAATAATGTAATAACAATAACTTATAACAATGACTTATTTCAGCAGTAAATTGCTGGTAAACGACAAAAATAAGCACCAGATGGGAAAGGGATGGTTTGCAATGACTTAAAATGCACCACAAGGCTGGTGAGTTTCAAGTAATTTCAAGTATTCTTTGTTGTTTTTCCGACAACGGCAGCTGCCTGCAGACTGTTAAGGCCCGGTGTTTGAATCCTCTACAGGGAAAAAAAGTAACGTAAGCTTTCAGCATTTTAACCTTTGTGTTTAATCCAGCTACTAGCTAACAATAACGTAGCGTCTTGTGCAGCAATGCTTCTGAAAAAAAATGCGAATCGGTACCCAACCCTAGTGGTAATGCAGTTCTTGAAAAGTCTTGGTGTATTTATGCTCTAATGAAAGGTCCCGGAATCTGAGATATGACAGCAGTAATCAATGATTTTACATTAATAAAGATATTTACAACTTACAAAACCTTTCTAAAAGGATAACTTTTCAGAAATATGAAGCAGTCTTAAAAATTCAGATAAATACTAACCTCTCTGAGCAGCCTCAGTTTCTACTTTGCATTATCTACTGCTTTTATCCTCTAACTAAGTCAATTGAGTGACACTTGGCTTCACAGACTCCAAGAGAGTGAAGGAAAGAAGAGAGAAAGAAGGAGGGCTGTCGGCTGGTAGGAGCTGCGGTTGAAGATTGAGAGATAGCGTTGCAGATTGTCAAATTCCTCCACCACCCCCCGCGCCCCCCTCCTCCCTCTGTCCTCTGAAGCACATCTGTGTGGAGGCCAGCAAGCTGGGCCTCAACAATGGAGGACATTCAGCGGCTTAGATAAACTCTTCTCCTGCTCCCACCGTACCACCATCACGCTGTTATCTCAACACGCTCCCTCACTTCCTCCTCCTTCATGCTCCTGTTGTACATTTACACCTCCTGCTCTCTCTGTCCCCCAGGTCTCACCACCACCTCGGAATCGCCGCCGCTGTTCCCTCAACCCTTGATAAACAACTGTCTGCCCTCCCCTTTACCACATTCACCCCTGTTATCATCCTGCTGTTAAACTACACCATGAGGCCATTACCAGATGTGACATGCTGCAGCACCACTTTCTTTTCATTACTGCATTCATTTTTTTTTTTTTTTACTTAGCATTTCTTTTCAACCAATGTCAATGTTTTTTATAAAGGCGTTAGTGGTCCCCTAATACCATATCTGAAGTCGCTTTCCCAAAATTCAGCCTTGGTACAGGATTACAGCCCCTAGAGCAAGTTCCACAATGAGCTTCTCTTAGTATGGGCCATTTCTGTGTCTGTAGCTTTTGAGGAGAAGAGAGGGGGCAAGGTGGAGGCTGGGAGTGTGGTTTAGACAAACTGCCACTTTGCTCATTGTTACTGTTACTTATGATGTCATAAGGGGCAAGATTTCTGAATGGCTTATCTGAGCTTTCATTTTCTCATAGGCTGAGCAGAATATCCAAGGCTCGGTTTACACCTATCTCCATTTCTAACCACTGGGGGAGCATAGGCAGGCTGACCAAACTCATTAATGTTAAGAAACCTCAGAAAGTTAAATTTCATGCCATGGGACCTTTGAGGTCAACATTTTAGGGGTGTTTCCTTTAAAAATAAGTTGTTTTTAGTTCTTTCAAAACTCTTAAAACCTTACATGTGTTTATTGTATTATTTCTATTGGTCATCAGTTTATTTTGACGCCAATAAACTACAGCATTATTCACAGTATTTTGTAACTCCGACAACTAAATAAATTTGTGGCAAAGACATAAACATCTCAAACTAATGAACTTGCAGCTTGTTCAATCACAACCAGCCCAATACAATGTACTTTCTCCCTCCTTATTACTAAAACTCTGACCACAAATTGACCCGATTCATTCCCTAACTTCCCAAAACTTTTCTGCAGCTAATCCCATCAATTGTTTGTCAGCAGTAAAGACATTGAATTTGTAGCTAAATGTTGGATATGGACTGTCACACAGCACCAAGCTTTAGGACTTCTGTATTTGCTCTGTTCTGGCGGAGCAATTAATAACAGCCAATCAGGGCGGCTGTAGATTTATTACCAACATGCTGGATTACATGCCTCAGCGTCAAAACTGTAATAAACCGAATCCTTCCTATAATGAGCACATTAATCCCCCGGGCCCCCACACCATCTCCCTTCTCTCTGTGAGCAGTGATAAACCTGTAGAAACTGATACCACTTTCAGACCCAAAGACAATTTAATCATATATTGTTTTGTATATACCAAAAACTCCTTGAGGTTTTTGACTTCTTAAACATTTTAAGTAATGCAGCAGGCAAACAGACATTATCCTACTCGTAATCCTGCCAATAGCTCACCAGACACTTACTCCTGAAGTGTGGCTACATGTTGTGGAAGTTCCCACCCTGGGGAGCAGGTACATACGAATGGAGTCCAGTGTGCTACAAACAAAATTATGGACTTATAAGTCAGTCTAGTTGAATTAATAAATTGGCACATTTATAAACAACATTATTACATGTTACAATACATTTATGTATTGACCATCTGTTTTAGTTTTTATTCTGTAAATAATAAATTAATCATTGAATTTTAAAATGGAACTGGACTTTCACCTATTTTGGACAAAACAGATTTTAAATGCTACCTATGCCATGTTGAGCCAGCTGTGAGCCCAACGTACCACTATCCTCTGCGGGTTTGACCACGTTAGATGTAATTGCTAATTATGTAATCAAATGAAATCTCAAAACTTCAAATGTTAAAGTAAGAAAATAAATTGTCATATGGAATACATGTTATAAAAATTTACATTTGACCTTAAATTTTGCAATTCAATTTTTAATGTAATTATTAAGAAATTAAAGACAAAAAACTATGATGAGATGTATTTCTTTTACAAAAGTATTTTAAAGCATATAGTTATTGTGTTTTTTCTTTGTCATCTGTTAATCATTATTCACTAAAAGTTTAATTTAATAATAATTTATACTGTTTATTGATCCCCAGTGGGGAAATTACAATTTACACTCTTTTTGTGTTAGTAATCACTACACACAGGCCTGAAATACACAAACACGTGCTCAGTACCTAATTATTCACAAATGGAGAGATGTCAGTGCTGGACCAGAGCCCTGAGCAGTTGGCGGTGGGGTATGGTGCTTTGCTCAAGAGCACCTGGCGGTTCCCAGGATCTGAAGTGGCATCTCTCCAGCTACCAATTCATACTCTGTACTTTGGTCTGTAAGGGCACTTGAACCAGCGACCGGTTCCCAATCCAACTCCCTACGGACTGAGCTACTGCCACCCCAAATAATTATTTATTCTGGAGGTACACTTGACTTAGTGGAGAGGTCCAGCTACCATGGAAGCAATGCCAGAACTCTTTATACAGTATGTGTAAAAAAACAGAAGTAATTTTTGCTAACATAACAGGCTAACAACAAATGGACAAGAAAGAAAGGCTTTTAATCAAATCTAAACAAAAAGTGAAGTAAATGCAGATTTTTTTTTTTAAACTGGTATGCAGCCATTGTATTTTTTTGTTATTGTTCCCCACTTATTTGGTCTCTTTGTGTATACCTATTACATAGAGGTGTTTGTACTGTGGAAAACAAAACTTGATCACCAGGCACATACTTACCAGAAGTAGGCCATTTACAACATCCTCGTAAGATTCCTGTTTATCGTGCTGAGTGCAATTGACGTCTCAATAATGTGTCTCTGCAAATGATGGAATCAGCAGCTATTAGTGTATAAACCCTTTTTTTCATTTCACAATCTACACTCACAGAAGGAGGAGTAACAGGGACGTCTGGCTTGTTTACTTTCAGTAATTTTACTCTTTTTTCAAGAATACATTTACAATTCCACTTGATTTTTGTACTCGGTTCATTAGCAAAGTCCAATAGTTATATTATATCGCTACCCATTTTGTCATCTCTCCGGCGTATTTTGTTTTTATACAGGGTTGAAGTCTGACATGATGTCTGATGACCCGATGCCGTGGTGATGTAAGTTAAGTTTACCGCAGTAGCCTACAGCCCATTAGAACTACTTACCCACAACAAATTCATGCATAGGCTACATTTTCTGGAGTAAGGATGAGCGAATATTCAATAAGTGAACTTTACTGGCTATGGGGGAACTATGCACCTTCCATACCAAAGTATGCCCACCGAGGATCTTGTCCCAATCAAATCTACATGGCTCGCAAGGATGGAAAAATAATCCCCTGTCTTTAGATTGTTGATCACCGTCATTTCAAGCCTGATCAACGATTGGACCATACTGTGCTTGCCCAGATCAGATGTGCACCGACAGCCAAATCGATTGAAATTTGGATTTTTCAACATAAGATCCCTCGCCAACAAAGCTTCTCTTGTCAACGACTTCATTGTGAACCATGAACTCGTCGCAGAGACGTGGCACCAGAGCAATGATTTCTTCCACCTCAACCAAGAGGACCCACACTGACCATTATTGCAATATTGTACATACCACCTAAACCATCAAATGTGTTTATTCCTGAACTTTCAAATATTCTTACTTCTTTGAATGCAATGTCTCCTCATTACATTGTGATGGGGGATTTTAATATACAAAGTGACGACTGTTCTAATGCATTCACAAAAGACTTTATGGATATGCTTGACTCCTTTCCAACTCACAACAAGGGACATATTTTAGATCTGGTCTGATGCTCTAGTATCAAACCTAGCAACTGCTGAACTACCCACCTCTGATCACAAAGCTGTACTGTTTGACACCCATCTGCCATCTGTAATGAAGTCCAAGATTCAGCGTGTGATTTCATATCGCAACATTAAAAGGATGAAACAAGAGGAACTCACTTATCTAATTGTCATTTTTCCCTCCCTTGTTTCTAATACTTTGTTGGAGGATTTAGTTGACCCCTACAATGACTGCATGTCTATAGCACTTGACAGACTTGTTCCTATGAAGACGCAAACTGTTTCATTTGTGCACTTTGCTCCTTGGTTTACACCTGGATTTCGGCATGTGAAATCCCTGGGCTGACGTCTGGAGCGGCTTTCAAAAAAGACTTACTGTGCATAAAGACATGTACTCTGAACGGCTGCATCTGTATAAAAATGTCATATATGTTTAAAAAACATCATACTATCCAAAGATAATCAGTGAGGGACAAGGAAACACCAGGGCTCTCTTTTCCACTGTTAATTGTCTCCTTAAGTCACCTGGTAACATCACCCATCAGGGACCTTCTGATGAATGCTGCTCAGTCTTTCTGAACTTTTCCAAAACCAAAATTGAGGCGGCAATCAACCAGCAATTAGAATATTCAATTAGTCAGCTGAAACAACCACGCTTAAAGAGCACTCAGGAATCACCCTACAACAATGAACTCTGTGAATTGAGTCTCCCTGCTGAAAGTACCATCTGTGGCCTCATCAAAAAGTGTAATTGCTCCAACTGTCAGCTGGACCCTCTTCCAACGAGCATGGTTAAGAGCTGCCTTCCATGTATTGCTCCGGTGGTTACATTAATACTTAACACCTCTCTTCTCTCCGGCACTGTAGCACAATTCTTTTTTAAACTGCTATTGTCAGACAAACGCTGAAAAATCCTGGATTGGATTCTGACAACCTCAACAACTACAGGCCTATTTCCAACTCCAACGTTCTTAAGAAGATAGTGGTAACTCAACTCCAGGATCACCTGAAGGACAATGATCTCTTCGAGCCATTTCAGTCTGGATTTTTTCCTAAGCACAGTACTGAAACAGCCAAGATTAAGATTATTTATGACCTCCTCTGTGCAGTTATTAAGGACTCATTTCTATTCTGATTCTCCTTGATCTCAGTGCAGCCTTTGATGCCATCGCTTACCATCTTCTCCTGGAACGTTTAGCCAATATTGGAGTGTGGGGCAGTGTTCACAAGTGTTCCACCTCCTATCTCTCTGGAAGGACACAATGCGTAGAAATGCTGCATTGCAAGTCTGAAAGTAGTGCTGTGACAAGTGTGTTGGGCCCTCTTTTGTTCATAATATACTTCCTTCCACTTGGCACTATCCTCAGGCAAGATGGTGTTCAATTTCACTGCTATGCTGACGACACCCAGCTCCAGTTATCTATAAAACCTACTGCCACTCTTCCGCCAGCTGTTATCACTGCCTGCCTCCATGACATAAACTTGTGGATGACACAAAACTACCTGAAGCCAAATAACAGTAAGACTGAGCTGCTAGTGGTTGGCTCTAAATCAGCTGTTGCTAAGATGGAACCCTTCACCCTTTATGTAGCTGGCAGGACCATCCCTTGTTCCAACCAGGTCAAGGGC